>NW_003298774.1:0-23592 GCF_000151645.1 Tuber melanosporum
GAGAGAAGGGCAATAGTGCGTTGTTCCCTCACCGCTGGCAAGAAAAGTTAAAACAGTTTCAAAATTTGAGTAGAAGCCTAGTTTCTCTACTGCAAGTAAAGCAATCCTCCTTTCTATTGGCTCTGCAAGGATACCATCTACACAGCCACCAACTATACATGATTTTCTTTTTCAGCAAGAGTTACCAGATCTCAGATATGTACTGGATTAGAAAATAAAAAACAAGATGAAGACTGATTGAAGATGACTGTGAAAGCCTTCAGCATTTTCTTGAACGCGAAACTGAGGACGATCTCCCTTGTAGCTTGCTCCAGTATTGGATTAACCATGTTTAGGTATTCCAATACGGGTGCTTAACTCAAATGCCAGCGACATCTTTTGTAACATGTTCGTATAGTGTTAGTGATGTTATCAGTGATAGTTGTGACAGTAAGTAGTGGGCCAACTCTACTAGAGAAAAAGCTAAAGGTATGAACAAAAGCAGGCTTCGTAGATGTGGTGAGAAAATAAAGGAGTAACCATTCCACTAAGTAAATTGAAATACTGTTTTTTGATGTCTGCCTTTTCTATCTTGAAATCACGGAGTGTTTAAATACACAAATCATTTTATATCTACTATTAACAAAAACAATCAAAGGTATTAAAGGATACACATTGCGAAAATAACTTCAGTAGTAAAATGATTCTTGAAACAAAAAATCAAACAAAACCAAGTATTAAATAATACTTAAAACAAACCAAGTATCAAAGCAATACTTAAAAAAAAATATAAAACAAAACCACATATCAAACAATAAATAAAGCAAACCAAGTATCAAAGAGATACTTAAAACAAAAAATAAAACAAAAGCAAGAACCAAGGACCTGTACCGGTTACATCTTTCCTATTCCTGCCATTTCTCCCCATTCTGAACGACTCTTTATTGGGTATGTGGTATAAACTGAACTTTATTTCCCCACCTAACCTTCTTTAACTGCTCATATTATCTGTATACATTGCATAAATCTTCGCAAAGTTCAAAACTATTTCTAACTGACCGGTGGAATGGCTGGGAGAATGCCATTATTCAGGAATCTGAATGTCTCAAATCCTGGTTGGGTTCTGGAATTGTATACGGTGGTGTGAATTGAGATGTGAATTAGACGGGGAGTACATTTAAGGCTTTGGAGCTACACTCATGGTTTCTTTGCTCTTCTTCTGTTCTTTAATGTCTTTCTCTTTCAAGTTTCTTTCAAGTTCATCTTTTTTTCTTCTTCTTTCATGTATAGGTTATTGGCTTGTCTTGATTCATGATACTATACTGACCAAATACGATTCCAAAACTTTAATCCTTCAGGAAGCCCACTGCCAGAATCCAAGCTTTTCTTCATCGCTTTGTATTTCGACAAGTGGATTTTACATATCACACCTACAAACACTTCGGATGTCCAAGTTCCATACAAGCACCTAATATCTCAATCTTAGTTCTAATGTTTTCCAATTTATATTCTCATCATGGCAACTATTACACTCCTGGTTAAGTTACTACTTGAAATGGAAAGGAGACTCGGGAGGGTGAGACATTTCCATAGGGGACCTCCGGGGGAATGGTTATTAATTCAAAACTGTTGGGCAAGTTTAGGAAAAGAGGGGACGGGACGACACAATATCGTCCGTCTGCATCCTGGCCCAGGACCGACGAACTGCCCCTTTGCGAACACTGGAAATCCTGGACAGATGCGGCCGAACACCGCTCTGGAGAGCCGGCCGCGATGGATGGGAGGAAACCGTAGGGTTTCTCCAGCAAAGAAAAGATGTTGATCCTAACGGGCCACATCTGGATGGCTAGAGTGCACTCTTGATGACGGCCCACAATAAGCATGAGAAATGGGTGTGGATTTTGATAAAACAGGAAGATGTGAACCCTGTTGGAGATTGAGGGTGACGTGGTACCTTTCTATATTAGGCTCACTAGTCGTTATTGCAATCTCTTCTCTTACTGTCAGAATTGCATCACTCCAGTTTCTCTTGTCACTCTCTTGTCACTTACTCCTGATGTACAGCTGTCTTGTACTGGTAATAAGTGTCATAGTTGTGTTCCTGTTGCTACCACTTTCATTCATGACATTGTGTTATCTTGTATATATTTAAGAGCCAGGATATTGCCCATAGTGAAGGAGAGATTAATGAACGAACCTTGTCCTATCGCAACAAATCTATCATAGTGACCAGTATTCCTCAAACCATTATTCTGTTTTGGAGCCTTACAGCTCCCACCGTGCTTAATAAATCGAACCGGTTCGGAGCCCGGTACTCACGTCACTTACAATCGCTTTCTCTATTCCAGAGTAACTATCCATTTCCTGAACCCCCTACACTACCCGAGCGTGGTCATAAGAGACACGCTATGGTTACCCTTAGATACTCCAGTTTCCACTCTTGGATTACAGAAGAGAAATCTGTTACCATCAAACTTGACAAAGTCAAGCAGTTGACTGGTCAGGAAAACTACATTATTTGGGAATCGACCATGAGGTTGGTTTGGAAAGGTATGAAGACTTATAGGATACTGGTTGAAGGGCAACAGCTATCCGAAGACACAGACTAGGATGAAGTGGCCTCTTATATGGCACTTTACCATCAGGCATCTACCCTCTATGTAGAAGCAGTCTCTACAGAGATCTTAGAGAAACCTGTTGAATTTGACTACCCATATGAGATGCGTAAATACCTCAGAACTGAGTATTACCGGGATACTGCTTTCACTCTTGTTTCTCAGATAAACAATCTCTTCTTCGTATTAACCTCCTGAGATCCTACACAGCCGATATCTGCCTTTATTGCTCTATTTGAAACTGAATGGTTGCGACTTGGCAAACTGGTGATAGTATCCAAAGATTCATATGGCCAAATATTTGCCTAGTTCTTAGCGGAAGAAAAATCAACACGCGATTTTCTCTTAGGTTTTCTTGCAAGCCAGCAAAGGTATTTCATGGATAATCTCTCCGCAAAGAACAACCTCACTTTTGCTGAAGTGAAGTAACGATTCTTTGACTTAGATCTCGGACAAAAAGTAATAAGGGACCAAGAAGCTCTAATAATAGCCAACTACGGGAAGCAGAAGTAGTGTCCGCAATCGCAGCCTGCAGGTAACTGAAGAGATATGTTGAAGGAGTGTACCAGGTGTAGCAAGCACCACCCTGGATGCTCTAAGGGCCATATATGAAATGCGTGCTTGCGGTTAAAATCTTAGAATCAGAAGAAGGAAGATAGAAACGATACTCATAAGGAAGCACATACTGTCTTGAACACTTCTATGAAGGTCAGCCGATCTGCATTCTACTTCGATAGATGTGCCACGTCTCATATGTTTTCCCATTCAAATCAGTTTGAAGACCTCACGCCTTGTTCTGGAGATGTGAAATCCAGCTCTGCCAACAGCATGAGAATTCCAGGAAAAGGAAGTGTTAAGTTTCACTGTTTGTTACGTAATCGTGATGTGTCTTCTTTTTGTTCTAATAATGTCCTTTTTGGTCCATGACTTGAAAGGCCTCTAGTCTCATGGCCCAGATTGCAGAATAACAGATATCGTATGATAGGAGAAGGATCCGTAATATCTGTTTTAAAAGAAGAAAAAGCACTATTAGAGGGGATTTTTAATGGATCTCTTCCTCAGATCTCTGAAGTGCAAGAGTCTGCCGTACTGATGTTTAAGTTCTGGTATGAAGCCCAGGACCCTTAGCACCATCTACACTTGATTGGTCCGATAGTTTGTTTGAATACTCAAGCTTGCTGCCTCTAAGCCCTAAAGATTTCCACTGTAAGGCGTGCACAGTTGCCAAATCAACACACAAGGCTCCAACTCAGGTGACACCTCGCACTACTCGCAAAGTTGAGCTTATACATTCTGGCATCTATGGATCCTTTCTGGTCCAATCTTACAGCAATTTGCTTTATTACATATCATTTTTGTGTGACACAACTGGCCATTGTTTGGTCCACTTTCTTAAAATCAAACCTGAAGTCTATGGAACAGTTGGTGACTTAGTTGCCGACGTGGAAAAACAGTTAACATATACCATAAACAGGTATCAAACCGACAATAGGAAAGATCACGTGAATGACAAACTCACAAAGGTTTTAACCTCTAAAGGAATCGTAGATCAGGTAATGCCACCTTGCTCGCCTGAGTCCAATCGTGTAGCGGAATGACTCAACAGAACTATTTTGGAGAAAATCTGTACAATGCTGCATGAGATACCAGACCATCAACTGTGAGCGAAATCAGTAGGAACATTTGTATAACTAAAAAACCGTCAACACCATAGCCCATTGGGAAAGATAACTCTGTTTGAGGCTTTCTTTGACAAGACGCTATCAGTTAACCACCTTCAACTGTTTGGCTGTAAATGCTACTTGCATATCCCAAAAGCCACATGTAGACCTGGATCAAAACTGCTACCAAGAGCACAATGGGAACAGTTTGTAGATTATACTGCTGTTAACTACCAGTATAGAGTATTCCTTTCTGAGGAAAAACATACCATAGTTTCTGGGGACATTTTCTTCCCACCTCACTCCTCAGCCAATGTCTCTAGTATAGAAGGCACTGGTTCTGGTCATGTAGGTCTTGCAGACACTTGCCAAACTCCTGTAACTGTCGGTACGATATCCTCCGGTTCTATGAGGTACAGAGCGAACCGCGATGGTTTCCCGACAGATGATATGTGGTTAACATGGATGGACCGACATCCTGAAACTTCCAACGAATAGTGTGGTAAAGGCCACCCAAAAATTGTAGAATATTGGAAAAAAGAAAAGGCATACGGAAAGGGCAATGGCTTTCTTGGATTACCATGTTGCCTTTCAGATAATGATTCGGGACCTGCCATGTCTCCCGAACACATCGGAACTATGGCATATAATAAGTCTGCTTAGAAGTTACTACCTGATAGCAGTCATAGGTAACCGGTTCACAGATCGGATAGGAGTGTCATAGATGTCTCAATACTGGATATACCACTGCCTTCAGGACAGGTACATTGATACCCTTGAACTACATAGATCGACATCCCCAGACCATCAGTCTTTTCCTCCACAAACTGGAAGACATACCGGACAACTGATACTAATTCATGATAAACCAGTTGGATTCGTCAGACCTGAAGACATCATGGATATAGCAGCAGACAGGTTTTATCGAGGAAGAAACCCTCCACCTATTGACTCTGACTCGGATGATGAAGGCATGGTAATATACGAAACCTGATCTCCTCCTAGTATACTGCAGATATATGAGCCAAATACCTATACTCAAGTGCAGGCTTCTGAATAGTGGAATTATTGGAAAAGGGCTATCGATCCAGAGATCATATCACTGGAGGAGAACGAGGTTTGGGAAATTGTTGGTAGACCTCCCAACCGATGAACTGTTGATGGCCGCTAGGTGTTTAAAGTGAAAGGTAAGGTTAAAGGGGAGCTCGAACAATTTAAGGCCATATATGAGACAAAAGGCCTCTCACAAGTTCCAGCGATGGACTACGAGGAAATCATTATGCCCGTCGTACGGTTTGATTGCTTGAGAATACTTGTAGTAATCGCTGCTTCAAACAGCTGGCAGCCACGACAGCTAGATATAAAAACCGCTTTCCTTCATGGCAGTTTGGAGGAAGAAGTATATTTACAACTGTACGAAGAACAACCTGAAGAAAGAAAGGTAGCAAGGCTAAAACCCACTATTGATGGGCTTAAACAGTCACCCAGGCAGTGGTATCATCATCTACAAGCTTTCTTATAACTATATGGGTTTCATCCGTCCGCCTTTGATCTCTGTGTCTTTATAAAACATTGTGGCAACTTGTTTGTCGCAGTTTACCTCGACAATATAACTATCTTTGGCTGGTACAACAGTCAGCAAGAGGCTACAATTTCCTTACTCAAATCTGAGTTCAAGGTAAAAGATATGGGACCACTACAGTGGCTACTTAGAATGCGGATAGATTACGGCCCAGAAGTTATCAAGATATCGCAAAAGTCCTTTATCGAGAAGATTCTTTCTTACTTTTTCATGCACAAATGTAATCCTGTTTCTACCCCAATCGGTCCAACTCAATCCCTGTGTAAAGGTACTCCGAGTGATGCCCCAATACCACCCGCAACCTATCAAAAGATAATTGGATCCCTTATTTAGCTTGTTACTGGTAGCCGCTAGACCTGGCATTCTCCATAACATATCTTTCTTAGTTTAACACGGAACCTCATGAAACCAACCTGCAAGCTGTGAAGCCATTGCTTCGCTACTTGCAGAAGACCAAGGACCTGAGCCTTTGCTACTGTCTTGGTTCGACTCTTTTTCTGAATGGTTACTGAGATACATCTTACGGAAACAGTGGAGATACTCCATAGAGTTTCTCTGATTACATGTTCAGGCTAGGAAATGCAACCATCTCCTGGCCCTGCCGGAAGCAGCACTCTGTAATCTATTCTACATGTGCGGTAGAATATACGTTTTTGGCCTTTGTAACAAAGAGATACATATAGACATGAAGCATCCTACACAAGCGATTAGGCAATGCGGTCCCTGCAGCACTGTCTGACGATAGTTGTGCTTCTGTTGATCTTGTGAACAACCCGAAGCTAAGCCATCTATCAAAGCATATTGATATTGCATACCACTTTACCCGTCAACGCTTGGAAGATGGATCTCTTTCCTTGCTTCACGTGCTCTCTTCTGACAACCTTGTTGACCTTTGTATAAACGGATTACCTTGACTACAGCATGAAAACCTATGTTCCAAGATTTTTGGTAGAAAGGTGAGATGGGGTGTTGGACATTGAGGGTGACCTGGTACTTTTCTATATTAGGCTCACTAGTCCTTATTGTAATCTTTTCTCTTACTGTCAGAATTGCATCACTCCAGTTTCTCTTGTCACTTACTCCCGAAGTACAGCTGTCTTTTACTGGTAATACGTGTCATAGTTGTGTTCCTGTTGCTACCTCTTTCATTCGTGACACTCTGTTATCCTCTATGAATTTAAGAGCCGGGATATCGCCCATAGTGAAGGAGACAATAATGAACGAATCTTGTCCTATCACAACAGATCTATCAGAGTCACCGGTATTCCTCAAGCGATTATCCTGTTTCAGAGTCTTACAACTCCCGCCGTGCTTCCCAAATCGAACTAACCCCACTATGGCAATAAATGATGGCCGAAGACCACTCACCGTCGCTGTCCGCTGCGGCCATTAGGGAGGTCTGGACAGCAAGACCTCCCGGATATTGGGCATCAAACACAAGTAAGATAAAAAGGTCTTTGATAAAATGTCTCTCACCCCCAACCTCCCAAAGGTAGATGGAAGAACCCCACTCGCTTGGGGAATGTGTTGCGGACATGAAGAAACAGCAAAGCTACTCTTAGAGAGGAGAACTCGTCAAACTACTATTAGGGCGGGAAGATATCAACCCCAACATACCAATTGCCGACGACGGTAGGACACCCCTCATTTTAGCCACCGACTACCAGCATTAATGTGTTATGAACTGACTCCTGAAATTGGAGAGCGCTGAGGAGGAGAAAAGAAATCCACGGCAAGCCCACGAGGCGACAACCACGACGCCTACTTAAGCCTGCAAACGCATAATCTCGCCCCCCATATCGCCCGGCCACCCCCCGTTTCCAGCGCCCCTCAAAACAAATTCCTGACTATGCACCTGCGATGGCCGCGAGTTCGTCTTCCTCTATGTCATTGCACTTCTGTTTGAATAGTCTTCTCTCATATTGGAAGACTTGGCCGACACAATCCAATATGTCGCGTTAAGGATAGAATGGGGTAGATGTGGTTTTAGTCCAAATTGAGTATGGTCAAAATAGGGCCATGCGTTGCTAATAAAGACAAGTGGATTTAAAATGTACAAGTAATTGTTGTTATTAATAAGATATTGGGCAGGGCAAATTTTCCTACATTGTGTAACCGTGGGTCCTGAGGGCAGGGGAGTGCGGCGGGGCCCCCTTTATGCCCAACTATAGTAGGTTAATCTAGATAAACCTGGCAAGTCGTTAACCCATAGGCGGTTGATCCCATATCTTGGCATATGACTTTATCTAGCGTAAGAGCGCGAATGAACGGTTCTTCTGCAAGGATGACAGACTAGCCTCTCCTAGCAATGCCTGGCGTTTTCGTCTTTTTTATTTGTCGCGGAGAGTAGTCCTTTTGGTGCCTTTTTTGCCCCCTGTCCAGAGGAGGACGGTATGGACCCTATAGCACAAGACCCGTTTGTTGCACCGGCTTAGCCAAAACCTCATATTAGATCGACATGTTTCTATTGTAGTACCCTCTCACATTTTCTCTCTCATGTAATAGCCTTTCACCTGCCTTGCACTTATGTGCTGATTGCGTTGGGGCGAATCCTTGGGGATTCCCTAAACACGAATGTTTCTAATGGACAGATGTCAGATGCAGGGTGAGATTGACATGTATCCTGATAGGCAGGCAGCAAATTTATTGGTAGAACCAAACAATGATGATCTCATCGGCTATAGACTATCACGATAGCATAGAGTAACAATGCATCCCTGTATGCATCGTGGTTTTGAAGCCGAAATTGACCAAAACATATGTAAGCCACGTGATATCAAGTGTGGTGGACGGAGGAATTATTGCTCTCGCTAGTCGCGTCCCTTGCTTTTCGCACATCTGTACCAGATGTTAGGGACCCAAGAATTCGGATAGACGGTAGCAATGCTGGTACTCTGGTTTATGTAGTAATATACTTTGATAAGACAATCTCCACGGGAACTGCAAGTAACCATTAGGGCTTAAGGATAACAATGAACATTACAAAGAAGAACCCCACTCCATTGGGCTGCGGCTATGGGGTATGAGGAAGTCGTTTTTCTGCTATTGAAACGAGAAGATGTCAACCCGGACAAAGAAGATATGTGCGGCCGGAGTCAACTCTGGAATGCCAGCCTCATAGGACACACGGAAATCGTGAGGTTGCTCCTGAAAAAGCAAGATGTTGACCCCGACAGGCCCGATGTCTTTGGCGAAAGGCCACTATTGATTGCCACTGGGGACGGACACCATGGAGCGGCGAAACTACTGTTGGAGTGGGAAGATGTCAACCCCAATCTGGCCAGAAATAACGGCCAAACGCCATTCATAATGGCTGCTAGCTATGGCTATGAGCGTGTTGTAAGGTTGCTGCTAAACCGGCGTGATATCGACCCAACACGATGAGCAACGACTGCCAAACACCAGTCGCACTCGCTATCCGCTAAGGCCATGAGGCAGTTGTAAAGTTACAACTGGAATTCAAACATCTTGATCTCAACCAACCAAACATCTATGAGAGAACTCCTCTTGCTTTAGCCGCCAGAGGTAAGCGAGTGGGAATTGTTAAATTGCTTTTTGGAAATGGCGGATGCCAACCCTAACCTCAACGGCAATGGTGGCCACACTCCACTCACCTCCATTGCCTCGTCCGGTAGCCAGGAAGTCGTCAAACTACTATTAGAATGGAAAGATGTCGACCCGAATCGGCCAATGGCTGGCGGTGGAACACCACTCACTTTTGCTACCAGCTTTCAAGATCAGGGAGTTGTGGATTTGCTGCTGGAATTCGTGCTTACTCAAGCCGAGAAACTGTCACAAGCCCACATCCCCGCACCCAGAAACCCGCCTAAGCCCACTGACTATAATCATATTCGTCATCTCTGAATAATAGGCAGGTGGCTCTTTTTCGACATCCCAGCAAACATACGAATTTCAGAGGCCTCCCTTCCCTTCGCCTCTGCCTTGTTTGGCACCACAGCTATGACCCAGGTATGACACTCTTGCTGATACGGTATCCCGGGGCAAATCTTTCCCCCGGATTGGTCTGTAAAATCCAAAAGGCAGACACCTCATTTATAACTGTCTCCTTAACGATTCGCTGTTGGCTTCCGTGAGGGGGGATTTCTGAGTTTTTTGGTTTGGGGTGCGGAGGTGGGGTTGTGGGTATCTAATGCGGATGCGGTTCTTTCTAGGTTATGGAAGAGTTTGATAGTTATAAAACGTTTATCCACACCCTTTTCAATACTCAAAAATTCATATATACCTATTTAATTTTCTCCTATATTCATGGCGTTTTTCTACCTCTTTTTCTTGTTTACCACCCTATTTCCGGCGGTCCTGATGCACGAACCGAGTTTTACAGCACCGTTATTCATGATAACCCCCACTCCAAAGCCACCACGTATCACTCTGATCACTTCATCTTTTATTTTTGTTTTTTTTCAAATATGCTTGGGCCATGGCCCAGGTGGATATATAGTTACGCCACGGTTCAGGTGGATATGTTGTTATGCCATGGTTCTGGTGGGGTGTTTAGTTTGTTTCGCTTATGTTGTTTTGTCACCTATGTGTATAGTGGTTAAGGTTTTGGATATGTATTTATGGTGCTATTGTTGGGATCGGAGATGACAGATTGCAGGTTTCTTTTATTGGTGGAATGACCTTCTATATATAGTGGGTGGTGACGGTTGTATTGTAGGAATGGACAGTACACTTGTCATCATTGGGAAATGAAGACAGCGTGGACCTCGCGGTTGGCATTGTGAGATAGAATAGGTGTCATCATGGGCAGATGACAGAGATGCCGGAACTCCTGTACTTACAGCACGCCGTGTGCTGGTTATGTTGGAAGATGAGGTCAGTGAGGAACATAAGGAACAATCAAGTTACCAATTCCGCCAGTATTCAGCCCGCTTCATCGATCCGTTGCATATATTTCGCGCTATCTTTCAATAGCTTATAATTTTATCCTTCGGTTCTATCACTTTTTCCGTCGTACTTGGACGCTCTCCGAGATCCCCCCGCCATACCAACTGTCCGGGCTACAATCACCAGAGAAGAAATCATTCAAGGTAGATGGGGCTGGAGAGTGGAGTAAGGAGTTTGTTTTATATTTGATTTTGATTGCAACATTTAAGTAAGTGCGTAATTGTATGATTTTATTTTATGAGGTTATTGAGCGGCTGAGAAAATGTATTTGAAAACAGCGGTCTGAACTTAAAAGGCCAGATATTGGCAAAGAGTGCTTTACAAGTTTTAATTAATACCTAATTTCGTTTATATTGTATGTTATTCTAATATTTGACTTAGTAAGGAACCTGAGTGAGAATGGGTAATCAACTTTTGCTATGGTTATTAGACCATGTATTCAGAGTCCTGGATGTTTAGATAGCAACTATTGTATATTTCAACCTTGAATTGTATGTCAATATATACTTTATTAATAGTTATCCTCTCATCTTGATCGCTTCTTCTAATTTTAATCATGCCAGTAGCCCACATTTATAGTTCTCACCCGCAAGGAAACCTTTCAAAAGTAATCTGCATCAGTCAGAAAGAGTAGCTATATTATCTAGAAAAGAATATATCGCTCAGGCTTTTCTAGGTATATCTCCTCCAACTATTCACTTCTAGTTTCACTTGTGCTTATAACCTTTCTCTTAATCACAATCATATATTTCGGTACAAAATACGCGAGTTTTACAAAATTAGATAAGGAGTTGCATGTATCGTAATTTTTTGCTCAATTTACTACTATGAACACATCTTTGACATAGAGTACTTTTAGGACCGCCTAAAGTGCTATCCATAGTTACATTACATATCCTGATATCTCTTACATATTAGTCAGATTTCAGAAGCTCTAAAAAATTAATATTAAATTATTCCCAGTTATGGTTAAGAGGAATAAATAATCATAGCCCTAATATTCTAATAAATTATAGAGAAATTCCTTTAAAAGGTATTTTTCTAGTGGATAGATTTCTTAATTATATCTTAATTCTGTTTCAATTTCTATGATATAATACTATAAATAATCCCCACTTTAATTTGATTGTATCCGATATTTGCTTTTTACTCCCGAGTATTAAAAGACCAGTCCTGAGAACCAGTTCAGTCCAAGTTATCAGACTACAATAAAATACATCATTATATAGCAATCTAAGAGAAAGGTAAGAATTACACATGATTGTCTATATCATAGGATGGCTTGGTAATGTCATGCCTTACTGGATGACGAATTATTTCACTCGGTAACAAGTGCCCATCCTTCCCTGCCCCCGTAACACTTTAGGTAATGAAGCCCGGAATTAAAAACATGATTTCGGACTACGACCAAACCCATGAAGTCTATTAGAATAACTTTCAAAGTGCTATCCACTAGGGAGGGTCCTTATGGACCGGTTATCCTAATGTACCAACGCATTTAATGGCAGTTACTCAGAGGTTCAAGTAGACAGTAACTTGAATGATATCCGAAGAAGATCGAATCCATTAGCAAGAAGCCAGAGTGTGTACATTTCTGCTGAGGGGTGAATATTTATTATTGGAACCTGTTTTGATAGCTGCCACATTTAAATGAACCTGCAATGAGAGCCATGTATCCCGACTATCTGCAACCCATAATAAAACTGCTACCGGCTTTCGATGCCGAAGAAGCATAGATCCCTTACTTATTCCATGTAAACCAGGCGTATGCGGGAACCATTCAATTTATTATAAGTTACTTGTGTTATGATACGGTACATTGTTTTTCAAGTTAGTATTTTCAATGTTAAAAAAATATTGTCAAGTAAGGAGTAAACATGAGAAATTGCTATAGGTTTCCGCATGGTGTTAGCCCTGTATTTCTAAAGTAAGAGATAGTAGTTGAGAACATTTTGTACCTTTTTTATGCTTTATATATTGTTCATAGCTTCGTTAGGCTTTCGTTAAGCAGAGTTACGTAGCAGCCGTTGGTCTCCAGGGCTCCACATGAGCTTGGCAGAGAAAAAGGGTCTATGAGAATGTGAAGCAATGGTAAGCTAACTGCCTCTGGGTAGGCCACGATTATAATGAACAACAAACTAAGTGACGCTTGTTGAACTTTTTCAACCTTGAAAGTTTATTGTATTCTGAGGTTATGGGAGGTGAACTCTCTGAGCACTATATAATATCTTTAGGTTTGGCAGTGTAACACATCTGTTTTTGGTCTGTTAGATAGACAGGTCGATTAGTCTCTCTTACACTACGAATCTCCCACTTGCTTACAGAACGTATCGTACCCAGATACCGCAGTGGGAACCTCCACCCCCTCAACAACCTCGGAAGCTGATCTATCTATCACCGTGAACGCTCAACACTAGAACCACTACGATCAACCAATATCACCTGATCGTCACACTAAGATACCAACATACCCCAACCAGGTCAAGTCATTAGAGTGAAGGAGGAGAGTCAGTATCGATTTTTTAGTCTGATAGCAGACTGCCGGAGAAAAACACTACAGGAGATGGATCCCGCCTTGGAAAGAATGCATGTCAATGTCAACCTGGCAGACCTTTACAGGCGAATCCCACTCGCTTGGGCAATAAGGGGGGGGCATGAGGACGTTGTCAAGCTCCTATTGGAGCAAAACGATGTCAATCATGATAGCCAAGACAATGTGTCACAAGACACAACGCTCTCAGATGCCTGCAGTGTGGGACATACGGCAATAGTGAATTTACTGTTGGGGAGGAAAGAAGTGGACCCTGACAAAGAGGGTGACCTTGGTTGGACACCACTCTGGCATGCTATATCAGGAGGGGATACGGAAGTTGTGCGGCTACTCCTGCAAAGGGAAGACGTTAACCCTGACAAAGAAATAGCATTTGACGCGCGACCACTGTGGTATGCTTACGAGAGGGGGCATGAGGAAATCGTGAGATTACTCCTGCAAAGTAGAGATATCAACCCTAACAAACGGAACAGGGATGGCCGGACGCTACTCTGGTTTGCCTGTAGAGAACGGCGGGGGGGTGTTGTAAAATTATTCTTGGAAAGCAAAGACGTCGACCCAAACATACCAGATAAGAATGGCGAACGCCCACTGTCGGTGGCTATTGACCGTGGGTGTGAGGACGTGGTGCGGCACCTGCTCGAACGAGAAGATCTCAATCCTAATTTGGCATGCAATTACGGGCAAACCCCTCTCTCGCTCGCTGTTCTCTATGATGATGAGAGAATTACAGAGTTACTACTGAAACGGAGTGATCTCGACCCCAACTTGCCGATTATCGATGGGCAAACGCCCCTCGCTCTAGCAGCTCACGACAGACAGGAGGGAATTGTGAGATTACTCTTGAAACGGGCCGATGTCGACCCGAACCCCCGAGGCAATGATGGCCACACACCACTTACCTTTGCTGCAATGTCTGGAAGTTGTAAAGTCGTCAAGCTGCTATTGGAGCGGGAAGATATAGACCCGAGCATTCCTTGTGCTAATGGTAGAACACCACTCACCCTGGAAGCTTACTACCAACATGAGGAAATTAAGAATATGCTACTAGATTGGAATGACGGGGAAGCGCTAATATGGATACCACATTAAGCTCACAATTCTACAACCCCCAACCCCCAATTCGCCTAAGACCCTAGAAGGCCAGTCATATCCATCCCCTGTTGTCGGCAAGGGTGCTGTTTTCCCGCCGCACCGTGTTCAACACCCCCATTTCTAGGCCCCTCCCCCCCTCAGTCTTTCCCCCACTCATCTTTCGAGTGTTCCAATCATATCTTGCGGATCCCCCAGTTCTTTGGTTTTGCTCCAGACCTGGCTAGAAGGTTTAGGTAGCGGGAACGGCACCATTATAGGTATCATAAGCCTTTCGATAGTCATCAGGCCTTCATCCATACCGTTCCTAATTCTACTAAATATTGTATTCGATTTTCCCCTCGATATTCGTAGTGCATTTTCCTTTCCCGTCATTTTTTCGTATTTCCTCTCCTCGTCTCTCGCTGCCCCGCTGCCCGACCCAACCATGACAACACCTCTATTTCTGTAACCTCCCCCGCCCAGCCCCTAACCCCTCACTCCCAAGCCATCCTGTTCCTCTCTGATTATGATACTTCAACATGCATTTTCTTTTTGATATACAAATAAATCGTGCCTCTGGCAGCCTGGCCTCATCTGTTTCCCAAGTTAGCTTTTCATTCCTTCAAATGCATTACTTTTTTTCCCCTGGCTTCAGGTAGTTTTCAAAAGACCTCCGCAACTGTTGGAAATCATGGATGCTGCTCGGCATGCTCAAGGCTTTGTTCTCTCGTCCGCCAGCATATTCGTTAGCCGGCTTATCCCTCTGTTAGCACAACAGTGACCCGCCCATCCACCCGCCATCGGTTCTGTTGTCGCCCGTTAATTTGCCTGTTCGCATATTGGATGTACATTCCCGGGGCCGGCCATTTGTCCGTTCCCGCCGGTTCGCTGCCCTCCCGCCACTTGCTTCGTTGGGACGGATGATCTCATTGTGCGATTTGGCGAAGCGCTTCTGACGGTGAAGGCTATGAACGTCAAGGGACTTCTAGACTGTCGGGAGTCATTGTTCCCGTATTTCCTTTGTTAGCACGGGAGTATGGAAGGGCAATTGATGCATGGGAGGCAAATTCGAGAGTCTTTAGGGAGTATATTGTTTGTTCTCTCTTTTGTTAGCATGAGAGCGCTCAGTGGAAATGAGAGCTGGGTGTGGGAGATGTTGGAGATAACGGTATGTGGTGATCGCAGGAAGGATTGGATTGGTGATCGTTGTCGTTTATTTATACTCCTGTCTTTTCCTGTTGGTTTAGAGTCCAAGGGTTGTGGATCAGCAGAGTCGTGGAGTTGCAGACAGAGAGTCGTTGTTGTAGAGCATGTCGTGGACCGATATTGGTGAAGTTCTCCCCTTCTGGTTGTGCAGAGCTTTCACAGCGCATTTACAGATCATTGTTTCGCCACATCCCTCGTTCGGTATCCTTCGGGCTCCAGTTGGACCGTGCCTTTCTATCAGCAACACCGCATGTCCATAATCGACCAAAAGCAGTAGTAATCCATCTTATTATACCCACGCTCCCCTTTCCCGGGATTCTTTACAATGTACCCAAAGGCAACTCATCATCAATTGGGCGACTTAACAATTTCATGCTATTTCGTTATTATGTCATAACATCCCGGTTGCCACCCGGTTCAAGAAGCCAAATACCAAAGATTTGTGCTAAAGTAGGTGGATATTTACTGTTAAAATCTTTTGCACTGTTTTGCGGTTTCCCCTCGTTTTTTAAAGATTCCCCCTCCTGTGATACATGACTTTTAAGTTTTGGTGATATCCTGTTAAAAGGAATTCTGTTTCACCTGCAGACATTATGAGTTCTTCATCTAGTAAGGGTATTCCAGGTTGAAATTTTTTAAAAAATGCGGCTTACCTTGATCCTTAATTCATGTTTGTCACTGCTGAAGCACCTAATTTACCATGACGTTGTTAGCTTACCATCAAATACTCCTTCTGTTGAAAATAGCTGCTCGCCGTGCCCACTGTTCGAATTGGAAGGACGGCAGGAGGTGTAAGTCTCCGAGTTGGATGGAATATCTATAGGCAAATATAGGCAAATGTAAGAAATTATTTTAAGCCGGTAAGGAATGTGAAGTTTGGATGATAGTCAACATTCACCTCCACCACGTGAGATGTCCTACTATTTAAATACATATGAAAAGAGGACAAACTGTAATGACTATGACAACCAGAAACTATAACACCTAGCATTATCCAACAATATCCATTGTCATCACCATAGCAGATACGATTCGTCAACAGGACAGGTAAGTGTGAAATTGATGATATCAAAGTGGAGATGGCGCTACGTAAACATGGTGGAAACATCACAAACATTGATATCAGAATATGATTATGTGCAAGACATTACATCAACTACATTTATCAACACCTGTTCTTACTTTTGTACCAAATATCTAGGAACACAAGTGTTCATTATGGGGACATGATAAACCTTTAATACAAATATTGCTTAGGCTGTCAGAAGATGGAACCCACAGAAGAGTAATATACTCAAATTGATCACAAGTAATTTGGTATGTGATGTCAATGTACTTTAATGGGTGGTTTAGCTTTAGGTTGTTTACACGATCAATTACCCTATGACTCTCTGCCGACAATGCTGCTAGTATATTGTGTTAAAATTCACGAAGCCTTTTCTGGTCTGGGTTACCTGGTCTGTAACCCAATGTGAAACGGTAATGCATTAGTTTGGTTGGAAAGATGTTTGAACCAGGGTTAGTGTGCTTTAGGAAGCTAGATGAAGGAACTCTAGATGTTTGGGGCAGGAGTTAGTTGTTGCAGGATTGTCGGAGTAATGCTGGATGAGCAAGGAGCTGGAGAGCACTAGGGCGTTAGTGTTCAGTCTACTTGAATGGTGCTATGGTTTGTGTAGCACTAGGTTACTGCGAAACGTTTGGAAGTAACAAGAGTGTTTTGGAATTGTCTGATGCTACAAGGAGAAGGTCTCCGAAGAACTTTGAGGTAGCGGTTGGATACACTGTGGATTTATGACAACAGAGACAGATGGTATGAGCTTGCAAACACAAGAATGGTTTGCTGTACGAGAAGATATTTGTATATATAGAACACCTCCGACAACGTAAAAAAGATAAGGAAAAAACATTGACTCTCCCTCAAACATAGCCTATTTTATTAGGTTATGAGCCCGGATCGCGCTACACTATAATTTACATTGCCAAAACTTCTTTTATCCTTCACACTTCAATATCCCCATATTTCAAAAACACCATTGCCATCACACATTGTCCTAGATTCCGAATGTCTACTACGACCCCAGCCAATCCATCATATACCTCTCTTAGCCACTCAATTGAAAAGTTGGATGGATCAATGGCTACAGGTAAGAGCAACTATGTGCCATGGAAATTTCGCATTTTGCGTATTCTTAAAGAGAAAGGTCTCGCCACCGCTGTTGAATCCCTACCCACAGATCAAGCTACCACAGCCTTCACAATTAGCGATCGGACCAATGATCAAGCGTTTACAATCATCTGCCTCAACATTCGTGACTTGCAGATACCTCACATCCAGTCTGCACAGAATGCCAAGGAGGCTTGGGATGCACTTGCGAAGGTACACCAAGGAATCAGCGCAAATGGTAGGATTGTGCTTATGCAGAAACTCTGGAGCCTGCAGCTCGGGGAAGGACAAGATGTATCGGTACACCTGAATTCTTTCAAAGAGCTCTCCACCCAGGTCGCAAATCTGTCAACGAATGGAGAAGGGATACCGGACAACGATTTAGTCTCCATGCTAAGTCTCTCCCTTCCGGAGTCATATGAGCCTCTGATTATGGCCGTCCATTCCCGTGCAGATGCAGTCACCTTCTATTTCCTAGCTGGTCAGTTGCTGCAGGAGGCAACAAGACGACAGGCAGCGCGTGGTCCCAATAGGGATCAGAGCTCACAGCCGCTCTCAGCATTTACGGTTGATTCTGGATTCGGTACATCCAGTCATCGAGGGCGAGGAAATGGCCGAGGGGGAAACAGAGCTTTTGGCAAATGGGGTTCGAGGGGAGGTCCTTCATACGTAAAGAGAACCAAGAGGAGTGGTTCAGGAGCTGTGACAGGGCGATGTCACTACTGCGATTGTGAAGGTCATTGGAAGAGAGACTCTCTCAAGCGGAAGGCAGATTTGGAGAGAGGGAGCGTTGCAGGGCACCTGGTGTTTATAGGCCTCTCCAGTTTAGGAATCGAATCAACAGATTGGATCATCGATTCAGGCGCATCACTACATCTGACTGCGCAGCGAAGCCTCCTAGAAGACTATGAGGCAATATCAGTAACCTCAATCACCATTGGAAATGGAAACGAAATAAAGGCTATCGGAAAAGGAAATATACAGCTTGCAACAGTAGCAGGAGTGTTCCGTCTTCAGGCAGTTCTCCACGTACCGGAAATTGGTGGAAACTTGATCAGTGTAGCAAGTATCGTGGACCAAGGATTCCGAGTGGAGTTTTCGAAGACTAGATGCATTTTAAGCAAAGGAAGTGTGACTAGGGCCATTGGACAGCGACAAGGAAATATTTACTTCCTAAGTAGATCAACGCACGTAGCGCTGACAGGACAGTCGCATACGGGAGACATGGCAGGGCCCGATATCTGGCATTGACGTATCGGACACCGGAGTCTAAATCCACCGGCAGATCAGAAAATCAGAAATGCAGTCAATGGTTTTCATGTTCAGAAATCACTTGAGTATGGAAGAAATGTTTGCAGCACATGCACCCAAGGAAAGCAAACAAGGGAAAATCTAACCAGTGAAAGAAAGAAGTGCGAGGAACTAGTACATACGATACACTCCAATGTATGTGGACCAATGGCTGAGGCCGGACTTATGGGTGAAAGATACTTCGTGACCTTTAATGATGAACGGTCTGGACGCATAGCGATTGCACTTCTGAGGCAGAAGTCAGAGGTTTTTGAAAGGTTCAAAGAGTATAAAGTCAGGGTAGAAAGTCAAATGGGAAAGAAGATCAAGTCCTTAAGGTCCGATGGTGGAGGAGAGTATACGTCACACACCTTCCAAAAGTATCTAGCGGATAATGGAATCATACAACAAATCACGCCAGCGTATACCCCGGAACACAATGGAATTGCGGAACGTGCCAACCACACTATCATGGAAATGGCAAGGTGTATGATGTTCGACACAGGTTTGAGCACTAGGTTTTAGGGCTATGCGGCTCTGACAGCAGTCCACATTGCGAATCGCATGCCGTCTGGGGCACATGAAAACAAAACACCGTACGAGATCTGGTTTGGATCGAAGCCATCTATCGCACACCTTCGAGTATTTGGTTCCATCATCTACAGACATATACCAGCACAGATACGGAGAAAGCTAGACCCAAGAAGCCAACAATGTCGCATGATTGGATATTGCGAGGAGAGTGGGAGTCGGGTTTATCGTGTTTACGATGAAGTCGACAAAAAGGTGTTTGTTTCCCGAGATCTGATTTTCGATGAAAACACCCCACCAATAAACAACGCAAAGGAAGAGGATCTCTTCCCTGAGAATGAAGAAATTATATTTGCTGAAGAGGAAGCGATAATAAATGAAGATGGGTGCGCTCTCCCCTTACCGCCGATCGATCCAGCGCATGCGGACAGTTTAGAGCCTACTGTCGATAAGGAAACAATACAGGTCCGTCCACTACCAGCTGTCATACCTACGGAACAAAGAGCAGAGGAAGATAACCTAGATCCCACTCCATCTGGGTCTAGAAGATCACAATGGACACGTCAACCACGAGAAATGTTTTGTCCAGGGGCATGGCAAGCCTTTCTAGCAGTATTGGAGGAACTATCAACCCTTCAGGAGGCCCTCGGCAGTCAGGATTCAAGTGCATGGAAGAAAGCTTGGGAGAGCGAGTTGGAATCGCTCAGAAAAAATGGTACGTGGGTAATGGCTAGATTACCTGCTGATCGAAATGTTATCGGTTGTCGGTGGCTCTTCCGACGGAAGGGTGATGGACGATTCAAGGTTCGCCTAGTGGCGAAAGGTTATGCGCAACAGCCGGGGATTGATTTTCATGAAACCTATACACCGGTGGCTAAGTTCACAACTCTCCGAGTACTGCTCACTTTGGTTGCCGAAAACGATTGGGAGTAGCATAGCATGGATGTAAAAACGGCTTTTCTCAACAGCGAGTTGGAGGAAGAGATATACATGGAATGCCCGGAAGGTGTCTCAGAGGTTGAGAAACCAGGATACGCATGCCGCCTTGTTAAAGCCATATACGGATTATGGTAGTCACCACCAGCATGGTACAAGAAGGTTCATACCTTTTTTGAGAACCTGTCTTTTATACGAAGTTCACAGGACTTCAGCCTTTATATCAACTATCAGCGAAAGGTCATTGTACTGGTATATGTGGATGATCTGGTTCTTGCTGCTGCAGATCTCACAGATATATATTGGATCAAGAACTGCCTTGCAGAGTCATTTGAGATGACTGATCTTGGCGAGCTTACCACCTTCCTCGGTCTGGAAATTTCCAGAAAGCGAAAACTACGATTGCTTACCATTCATCAACAACAATATATTGGAAGGATTCTGGAACGGCATGCTATGAAGGAGGCGCGCCCTATGCTTAGTCCGATGGATGTAAACTGTCATCTCACTCCCGCTACTCTAGAGAAAGATGTTACTGCGTCAACGCGGACAATCAGCTTAGATGTGTAACAATCTGCTGTCGGATCCTTGATGTATGCTATGCTGGGAACCCGTCCAGACATCGCTTTCGCCATCGGTTCGGTTAGTCAGTTCAACCACGACCCACAGTGGGAACCCTGGATTGCCGTTAAACATATCTTTCGCTACCTATTGGGCACAAAGAATCTAGGACTCAGATACGGAATCAGTAACGATACTGAAGGATATTCCGATGCTGACTGGGGGTCCGGACATGACCGTAAGTCAGTAGGAGGTTTTGTATTTATATTAAAGGGAGGACCGATTTCGTGGACAAGCAAGAAACAGAGCTCCATAGCCCTGTCGACAACGGAAGCCGAGTACATGGCCATGACGCAAGCAGCAAAGGAGATCCTATGGTTGCGGGTATTGTTGGATGAGCTTGGAGCATTTAAACATATCATACGCATGGCAACACTCCACAGCGACAACCAAGGAGCAATCGCACTTGCACGAAATCCAGAATATCACGCACGAACCAAATACATCGACATACAGCCTCACTTCATCCGCCAGCTGGTCAGTTAAGAAAAGATATACCTCCAATACTGTCCCACCGGAGAAATGATTGCCGATATCATGATGAAATCACTCCCGCAGGTCACCCACTAAAAACGTACAACCGCGATGGGTATTCTGCCGGATAAAAGAAGTGGAAGTCTTCGTGTGTGGGCATGTTAAAATTCAAGAAGCCTTTTCTGGTCTCGGTTACCTGGTCTGTAACCCGGTGTGAAACGGTAATGCATTAGTTTGGTTGGAAAGATGTTTGAACCAGGGTTAGTGTGCTTTAGGAAGCTAGATGAAGGAACTCTAGATGTTTGGGGCAGGAGTTAGTTGTTGCAGGATTGTCGGAGTAATGCTGGATGAGCAAGGAGCTGGAGAGCACTAGGGCGTTAGTGTTCAGTCTACTTGAATGGTGCTATGGTTTGTGTAGCACTAGGTTACTGCGAAACGTTTGGAAGTAACAAGAGTGTTTTGGAATTGTCGGATGCTACAAGGAGAAGGTCTCCGAAGAACTTTGAGGTAGCGGTTGGATACACTGTGGATTCATGACAACAGAGACAGATGGTGTGAGCTTGCAAACACAAGAATGGTTCGCTGTATGAGAAGATATTTGTATATATAGGACACCTCCGACAACGTAAAAAAGATAAGGAAAAAACATTGACTCTCCCTCAAACATAGCCTATTTTATTATATTGTCCTTCAATAACTCACATCTGATATCTCGAGTCCATTGATAATGCTTCATTGCACATGCCAGTACCATATATTCTGCCCCACAAGTAGAATGAGCCACAGACCTCTGCTTGCCGCAATGCAAGGAGATTATGGAACATCCTAGGTTGGAAGTGTATCACGAGAAGCCTGCGCTAGTGTCTAGTTTGCATACCAAGCATCGGAGTAGCCACTAAGGTATATTGAACAACCAAGTATGTATTCAAGCATATTGTTCTTAGTCTTCTGTATGTATCGAAGTACTCTAGTAGCCACTATACAGTATGCTGTTTGAGGATCGATGTTAAACTGGGGAAGATATGTAATCGTGTATGAGTGTCATGGTGGCTACCTGTAACGGGATACATAGAATAACACAGAATTTTCTACTATGTCGTTGCTGGGATACCAGCATCATTCTAATTCTTTCTTGCTCAAGCATGGCTAGGATCAACAGGTCTAGACATTTGATTATACTCTGACATTGCAAACTATGTAAGGACTTTGTAATTGGTATGGATAATAGGTGAATGATTTTGTTTTATTTTTTATTTTAAGTATCACTTTGATACTAGGTTTGTTTTAATTATCATTTAATAGTTAGTTTTATTCTAGGTTTTGTTTTTGAGTATTACTTTTGATACTTAATAGGTTTTGCCAAAATGTATTGCTTGATACCTTTCTTTGGCTTTATTCATGCTAGACATGAACAGATTTGTGTATTTGAAGATCACCTAATTCTAAAATAGAAAAGGCAAACTCCGACAGACACCATTTCAATATACTTAGTTGAACCGTTACTCTTTTAATTTCCCAGTACATCTTTGAAAACTCCAATAGTTTTGAGCTCTCTCCTGTTGTCTTATAAAGCAGGCCACCTATCATCTATTGTACCTTATTCTAAAATGTAAAGAGTACATTGCAAACATGTTACAGACTTTGCCAATCAAGACAGTTTGCTATAACATATTATTTTTCAAATTGTATTGAATTTGCATTCCCAGAAGCCAATCAAGTGGTGCCATATATGGCACCTTAAACTTCAATTTTAGTAGAGCAATGGTGGCTTCTACCTGACTGCTGTCTGCGGCAAAGACGGCAGGATTGTCGACCTAACAGTAAAAAACAGGTCTTGAGATGTATTTTATAGAGTACAAGAATCAAAGCCAGACGAGCGGAAGTGCTAGGGCCAGAGAACGTTTACTCTACTTGGATACCATTAGCTGGGTGACTGTGTAAGGTGGAAGATCATGCGCTTTAAATGTGCCCACTTAGAGATTACTCTAGACTGTGAATCA
>NW_003298774.1:25134-26235 GCF_000151645.1 Tuber melanosporum
CTAGATACCAGGCCAGATCGAGAGTACGGGCAAGACAGGAGCGGGAAGTTCATACTCGAGTAATGGAGGATAATGAGGAAGACATAGGAATATAGGTAGAAGGGGGACTACCACCAATGAACTAGAAATAGAGACTAGTCTGGTTCCACAATTTGGAGTTTTAACAGAAATAGAGAAAGAGATACTGTGCTCTCGGTAGGTCAGTCAGAATTAGATGATAATTGGTAGATAGACCGTGGCTGCTCAAATCATGTTCACGGAGTTCGATAATACTTTACCGACTATAAACCGAATGGACTAGGGAAAACGACTTTCAATATTACTGAGAGGAAATCTTGTGTGTGAGGGAATTGGTACAGTCCAGGTTACAGTACTCCTACCACACTATAGGAACCGGAAGGTGGCTATTGAAAATGTTATTCATGTCCCAGGCTGCTGAAATCTATGATCAGTAGGTCAATTGATAGAGTGCGGACCAGAGTTAAATATTAATCCCAAGAGGTTCTTACCCGTATCACAACTCAATTCTTATTGGAAATACGCGAATGAGAAATTGCCCTTTGCTGCTCCCTACTGAGCCAATCCATATCCCGAAGGAAAGATCAAGCTGTAACGAACAAGTCTCTTTTGATGCAAATGCCGGATACATGCAAAAGAAAGAGAACCAAGAGCTTTGGCATTGGCGTTTGTATCATATTAGCTACAATTCAATTAGGTTTATGAAAGAGGTAGATGTTAGTATTGATGTACCAGTGTAAGCTATGGGTAAGACCAAAAGAACAGAAAGATAGGAAGACAGTGTACAGCGAGGTTTAGCCCGCAAATCATTCTTATATCATCAATACCCTGCAACCAAGGTCCTGTTACGTATTCAGAGTAATGTCAGTGGGCCAGTAGAAACTCCCTGGCTTCGAAAGTGGCGCAACTTTGTTGTCGTCAAGCATGAGTATACAAGATACACCAGTGGCTATTTTATACACCAAAGGTCAGGCACATTGAACAATATTCAAGTGTTTAAGGGAATGTCTGACAAGACTACTAGCCAGAAGGTTCAGTCTCGTAAATGTCGCTCTAAACAGGTAGCAGTATGGGACAGACCAG
>NW_003298774.1:28890-59523 GCF_000151645.1 Tuber melanosporum
CTATGGCTAGCACTAACACTTACTAGTATCTAGAATGATAGAAAGGTTTTGACGATTGCCGGTCTTATGTGTACTAGAGGAATCTCTGCGATGAATGTCTTTAGAGAGGTACCACTATCTTGTGTCCTTAACGGTTGTAGGTGTGGAGGAAAGAACATGTCCGCTGTGTTAAAATTCACGAAGCCTTTTCTGGTCTGGGTTACCTGGTCTGTAACCCGGTGCGAAACGGTAATGCATTAGTTTGGCTGGAAAGATGTTTGAACCAGGGTTAGTGTGCTTTAGGAAGCAATGTGAAGGAATGCTAGATGTTTGGGGCAGGAGTTAGTTGTTGCAGGATTGTCGGAGTGATGCTGGATGAGCAAGGAGCTGGAGAGCACTAGGGCGTTAGTATGCAGTCTACCTGAATGGGGCTACGGTTTGTGTAGCACTAGGTTACTGCGAAACGTTTGGAAGTAACAAGAGTGTTTTGGAATTGTCTGATGCTACAAGGAGAAGGTTTCCGAAGAACTTTGAGGTAGCGGTTGGAAACACTGTGGATTCATGACAACAGAGACAGATGGTGTGAGCTTGCAAATACAAGAATGGTTCGCTGTACGAGAAGATATTTGTATATATAGGACACCCCCGACAACGTAGAAAATATAAGGAAAAACATTGACTCTCCCTCGAACATAGCCTATTTTATTATGCTGATCCAGCCGGACACTTGTCTTCTGGCAGGAATGTGGAGTAATGCCAGTTGAAATTTGTATAAGCAACAAATAAAGCTCACTTTCCTTTGGGAAGCAGATTAATTCTTTGTCCTTGCTTGGGCTTTGGTATGTGAAGATAACATTACCTACTAAAAGGCAGCAAATGAACAATTGTTGGTTTCCGAACGTGGAAGGCCTTAGACGGAGTTTGGGTTACTATGGTGTTTGATTTGTAGGACTATCCAGTAGTCAAACATAGAGGCCGGAGTAGTTGATAAGTCAAGAGGGTTAGGGTTGTGAAGTCGTTGCTATAGTGGAAATGTGCGGTGAGCAGGCAAGAAACACTACCGTCCAACAGTAACCATCTCCCACGGCAAGGGCAGCGGCTACCTTCCCAAGATCCTCCGGTAGTGGAACAGCTCGAACGTGGAGCAAGAAGATAGTAATGGTTTTTTCCTTGGATTTCTTTCGGCGTTATTTATTCGGGATTTATGTTGTGCTTTCTTTCCTTTCTCGCTTAGCTATCTTCAATATACTGGTTCGGCTTTGGAAAATTGGATTAAGTGAGTTAGGAATATAAGGAAAGCTAAATCACCGATTGAGCCAATATTCAGCCTTCTTTTTCCACAATTTTCTCACTTTACATCTATATTTTCAATAGTTACCGGTTGGTATATCGTTGACTTGACAGAGAGCACCTGTCACGCGTTCGATGTGGTATGATACCCGGTTGTTTGGAGTGCCATGTTGACATATACTACGCCCCACAATCGTCACTTGATTTCTGTTCCCAATTCGTCTGGGTCGAAATCAAAACCGTTTCGCAATCAATAAACCATGGCCGCGATTGCTCACAAAGATAATAGTCCGTCTGTAAAACCAGCTCTGGTAAATGGCATAACTCAATGTTCCTGGAATTCTATAACTAGAAGTGACATAGTAAATCTTTAGGTGCCGGCACAAGTCGATAGTGCCTCCGCGCATAATAATCAACCGGGTCTCCAAACAAATAGCAGCACCACCACCATATGCGCCGTTTCGACATGTGTCTCTAGACAGGTATTGAATATGAGCATCAGCTGATATAAATAGATGACCCCCGGACTCGCCAGGATATTTCACCACGATGCTAGATATTTTGTCTCGAGGACACCGGAGATCAGGAAACCTTGATGATAGATCACAATAACAAACTGTGAAAGCGACCGCGGGAAATAATTGGTAAATGGTTTCTATTGCCATAATGTTGTTTCCTCCAAACCTGGACAGCGGGCTTTCGTGAGTCTATGCTTTTGTCCCATCTTCCAGCCCTTTCTTCCTAATTCATGGTTAGGCTTTTGTCATAGCGCTCCATATGGGACATCGTACAAGGAACTGTCAATTTCATGCTTAAAACCTCCAACAATCCTCGTCCGCAATGTGACATCAGGTCAAACACAAAATGTTTCTTTGAACTTGCTCCTTTAAAACCAGGTACGGCAAGATGGCATCGGTCGCAGAAGATGGCGGGACAGTCGGCGCTACATGCTTTCAATCAGAAACACCACTCCTGCGTTAACCGGTTGATACGGAGCATTATTATATGGAGGTTTTCAAACAGGGAAGCAGATGAAATATCGCTCACCATTCACCTTCACCATCATGAACGACCGGCAAACAACACAGCGGTAGCTGGTCATGCCCCTCCCCCTACAATGACCGGACTTTGTCAGCCAAGAAACGGGTTGCGACTACGGATTGAATTATCGCTAATACATTAAGGAGTCTGCCGGACCTTTTGGTCTTCCAAGCCTTCCTCG
Organism: Tuber melanosporum; assembly: GCF_000151645.1. Classification (NCBI taxonomy): domain Eukaryota; kingdom Fungi; phylum Ascomycota; class Pezizomycetes; order Pezizales; family Tuberaceae; genus Tuber; species Tuber melanosporum. The sequence continues at coordinate 31,382 of NW_003298774.1, forward strand.
CATTGAAGGAATCTTGGCATATTACCCACAATGAACAAGAGGTATGAAAGGAAATCAAAAATCAAGAGTTTCTCTCTTTTCATTAATTGTATGCACTACAGTATCCGTGGAAGATCCACAGTACACATCGCTCCCAGTGATGTGAGAACTGGGTAACGCAAGACAACGCTCAGAATCAGTATAGGATGGCCATTATTTGCACAGGTATAGGTCGCTTTGCTATCGGATACTTTATTTCTCTTCTGCTACGGATCTCTATTTAACCGAACCCCATCAAGACCTAGAGATAATTTATAAAGAATAAAATGGTTCAAATATTGGACCAAAATCCCTAGAGTATTATAGATTTGGATATAATTATCTACGCTCTCTCCTTGATGATAAAGCGGGATGTATGTGATATCGGTTAGTTCCGTTCACACCTCATCATTTTTTCTCGTCGTCTCCCTGCGTTGTGTTGTGGCTTGGTAGTGCCAGAAGCAGGAGTTGTGTGGGCGTAAGGCAGATGGCAGAAGGAAGATCCCAGAGGTTATCGCGTTATTAGTGGAAAGATTTGGAGAGCAGGGGTCTTGGTGATGTTTATTCTTATTATTGCTGTCTACAAACAGCATATTTATGGATCTTAGCAAAACATCGTTTATCTCTCTTATCCGATCATCTATCATCCACAAGCATTATCAGGAGTGCATGCTTAATACTGCTGGCACGTGATTGCATTAAAATATGCTGCGCAAAGCATCTGAAGATGATTGGCTAATGAGGTGGAAGCTTTAAGTTGGTGATTGAAATAATCTGACAATCTGACAACAAAAGAAAATCGAAAGGAGCCCCAAGAGTTACAAAAACAAACAAATAACATGGAGTAAAAAATGTGTTTACAAACCATATATCTTGTATTTAGAATGGTCGTATTGTCTGATATGTAGAGAGGGTAGTACTTTGATTATTTCTTGGTTAATGATACGCCAATGAGCCTCGTACTTTGCTATACACGTTTTACTTAAATATTGTACCGATCTTTTATTACCTGCTGCCCAAACACGAAAGAAAGAGTATTTGATGGTAAGGTAACGTCATGGTAAATTAGGTGCTTTTTAGGTGCTTTAGTAGTGACAAACATGGGATGAAGGATCAAAGTAGGCCGCATTCTTTTTAAATTTTTCAACTTGGAATACCCTTACTAGATGAAGAACTCATAATATCTGCAAGTGCAACAGAATTCCTTTTAACAGCATATCACCAAAACTTAAAAGTCATGTATCACAGGAGGGGAAATCTTTACAAAACGTGGGGAAACCGCAAAACAGTGCAAAAAGACTTTAACACTAAATATCCACTTACTCTAGCACAAATCATTGGTATTTGGCTTCTTGAACCGGGTATCAACCGGGATGTTATGACATAATAACGAAATAGCATGAAATAGTTAAGTCGCCGAATTGATGATGCGTTGCCTTTGGGTACATTGTAAAGCATCCCGGGAAAAGGGAGCGTGGGTATAATACTATGGATTACTACTGCTTTTGGCCGATCATGGACATGTGGTGTTGCTGATAGAAATCCATGAGCGAGCGGGAGCCAGAACGATACCGAACGAGCGATGTGGAGAAACAAGGATCACTAAATGCGCCTTGAAAACTCTGCACAACCCAACGCGAGGAATTTCACCAAGATCTATCCAAGACTTGCTCCATTCAACGACTCTCCGTCTCCCACTCCACGACTCTGCTGATCCACAACTCTTCAACTCTAAACTAACAGGAAAAGACAGGAGTATAAATAAACGAGAACGATCACCAATCCAATTCTTCCTGCGATCACCACGTACCGATATCTCCAACATCTCCCACACCCAGCTCTCATTTCCACTGAGCGCTCTCATGCTAACAAAAGAGAGAACAAACAATAGACTCCCTAAAGACTCTCTAATCTGTCTCCCATGGACCAATTGCCTTTCCATACTCCCGTGCTAACAAAGGAAATACGAGAACAATGACTTCCGACAGTCTAGAAATCCCTTGACTTTCATAGCCTTCTCCGTCAGAAGCGCTTCTCCAAATCGCACAATGAGAACATCCGTCCCAACAAAGCAAGTGGCGGGAGGGCAGCGAAGAGGCGGGAACGGACAAACGGCCGGCCCCGGGAATGTACATCGAATATGCGAACAGGCGAATGAACGGGCAACAACAGAACCCATGGCGGGTGGACGGTGTTGGAATTCTTAGAGCTGCTCGGCACACTAACCATGGTTGGAACGCTGATGGGAAGACGTGGCTTCTCGGGATCTGGTTACCACTGGTTGACCTCATCATATGCCTTTTGGTATACGGAGGCCGAAGAGGAAACACGTAAACATTCCACTATGACCGCTACTGCGTAGTAGAGCACACGAGTACACTCCTATCGTGACTGCTACTTTGTTGTATATAAGACCCACTCTCTCGCCTGTAGGAAGTGACCTGAGAGACAGATAGAGCAACTGAAGAGCATTGCCAGGGTCAAGCGGAGCAAATCGAGCATCGTGGAAACATCTTAAGCATTGTACTGTTGTTTAAGTGACTCGTCTTGAGCGTTATCCCTTGTTCGAAGCATCAGTATTATCGCCAACCATTCTCACCATAGAAGATTTCAAATAGGTTATGAGCCTGGGTTGACGCTTACCTGGAAACACGGCCGATAATACTTCGAACAATAACGAAACCTCTATCAATGATCTCCATCCACCACGATCGTCCTCCGTTACAGAATGTCTAAGTCGACTGGCAATGAAATCAACGTCCTGGGCTCTCGGGGGATCAGGACCCTTTCAAGGGCGACCGACTACCGTGAGTGGCGCTTGGCGGTTATTGACATCTTGGCCGAAAAGGGCTATTGGGTAATAGTTTCTCGGAAATCTAAATCCCCAGCCGACACTGCCACAGGGTCATCAATCACTGTGTCTGCCACCCCAGCCGCTTCAAGCAGCAACAGCTCCACCGAAGCTGTGAGTAAGTAGGAGCTCAAGGCTTCCAAAGTGCAGGGTATGTTGGGTCGATTACTGGACACCGCCCACAGAGAACTTTATGCCGAAGTTCGCGACCCAAAGGAGCTATGGGACAAGCTCCAGAAGCGTTACGCTGGAAAAGATCAGGCCCGCATCTGGTTCCTTCGCGAGGAATTGTCGAATGTAGAGTATGGCGACGGCGATAATGATCTCGTGAACTATATCTCTAGTCTAGAAAGGCTCTTTCACCAATTAGCGGCAGCGGGTGAAGTGCAAGCAGAGATGGATAAAAAGTACCTTCTACTCTCCAAGATCCCGCTACCATACCACCCGTTTCGCACCTCTGTCTGGAAGGACTCTAGATATGACGAGATTTGCGATCGCCTAATCCTTGAACATCAGCAGCTCACCAAGGGTGACGCCATGACGGAAAGCACTAATGCCCTCTTTGCTGAAGGAGATAAGAAGGGTTACGGAAGGAAGGGTCAGGGTAAGGAGAAAGGTGTTAGCAAGGATATATGCTTTCACTGTAAAGAGAGGGGACATTGGGAGAGAAAATGCCCAAAGAAGCAACTGGTTAAGAGGAGGCCCGGCCGGAACCAGAACCAAAGCACTAAAGCTAGTAGTGCCGTAGCAAATAGCTCGCCAAAAGCATGCACCGCCATGGACCAAAATTCAGCCACGACTGGCCGGTCGAATTGGATCTTAGATTCCGGAGCCTCACATCATATGACCTCAGATCGCACTCAGTTCCTGACAATGAGGCAAATCGAGACACCAATCTCAGTTGCAAATGGAGCCACCATGATAGCCAATGGAGAAGGCGAAGTACTGCTGAATCTGGCAGTGGATGGGGCCAAGAATCAAGTACTATTAAAGAACGTTTTTTACGTACCAGAGATGGGCAGTACTGGACTTGTATCGGTTCGCTGTATTGAAGCCGCTGGAGGTGTGATTACCTTGGCCAGTGGCAAAGTGAGGATTGCCCATTGCCAGGAGGTCCATGGTGTGGCTAAACTACTGCACAACGCATATGTCCTTCAGACGGCAAACCCTCTCGTGGCAAATTGGGCAACGGAAATGATCGCCCAACGTGCCAAGATTGAAGAAAAACATGGAATACTTTTCGATTAGCACTGCCGCCTGGGCCACATAGGTTTTGACAAAGTCAATCAACCTGCGGCATATTATCCCGAGATGGTCATTGATGGAACCCGCGCCAACCCCACCTGTGTTAGCTGTGTTACTGCCAAGCTAACCCGGAACCCAAATTCCTCTCCCACTACCCGTACCACTACTGCACCTTTGCAACTGATCCATACCGATCTCGCCGGTCCTATGAGAACTACCTCACTCGGAGGTGCGCGCTACTACCTTCTATTCATTGACGACTACTCCCGCTATACTATGGTGTACTTCCTACGGTAGAAATCAGAAATGTTTTCCAAGTTCCGGGAATACAAGGCCTTAGTGGAGAACTATCATGATCATAAAATTATAGTTCTGAGAAGCGACAACGGTGGAGAATATACAAGTCACCAATTTGCAAAGTTGCTCCTCGATTCTGGAATTTTCCGCGAAAAGACCGCACCGTACTCACCAGAACAGAACGGTGTCAGCGAAAGGGCCAACCGTACATTGGTTGGCAGTGCAAAGGCCATGATGTATGAAGGTAAAACCAGCGATAACCTTTGGGAAGCAGCAATGCACACCGCTGTGTATCTCAACAACCGGTCACCCACTATCGCAAAGAATAAAACTCCCTACGCGCTATGGACCGGACAGCAGGCAGACCTTTCTCGCCTTATACCTTTTGGGGCACCTGCGGCTTACCATATCCCAAAAGCAAGGCGAACGAAGTGGCAGAGCAGTGGAGAACAGTGTAAGGTAGTAGGATACGAGGGAACAAACCAATACAGGGTTATAGCAAGAGGAAGAATTATAGTAACCAGGGATATCCAAAAAATCAAGGGACTTGGAAACACAGAACTGGGAAATACAGAAGCAGTGGGAGAACCAGTAGAAGATCTCGCTTGTGAAATTGACTTGGGAGATTCAGGTACAGAGTCCGAGGAGGATACTGAGAGTACCAAAAGATCAGCGACCCCGGTCGCTCCGACACTGGCTTCTACCTGCTCCTGCCGTAGAACCGCTGGGAAATTTACTTCTACCCGATTCGGGCACGAAGCACTATGGGCCACCGCACGCACACTTGACCCCGACGAACCATCCTCCTACGCAGAGGCGCTCAGCTCACCACTTGCACCTGAATGGAGTACAGCAATCCCGGAAGAATTGAACTCGATTACAGAAAACGAGACCTGGAAATTGGTCACGTTACCTAAAGGAAGAACCCCGGTAAGATGTCGCTGGACCTTTAGGGTCAAGCGGGGAGCGGGCAGTGAAGTTATGAAGTACAAAGCTAGCTTGGTCGCCAAAGGATTCACCCAACGCTATAGTATTGATTACTTGGAGACGTTTGCCCCAGTGGTGAAACTCACATCCCTCCGCATCATCCTCGCTCTTGCTGACCCCCGAGATTATGAAGTTGATCAGACCAACATCAAAAGTGCATACCTTCTGGCCAAGCTTGACGAGGAGATATCCATGGATATTCCCGAAGGGTTAATTGTGAAGCAGGATACCAGCCAGGAGAGGAAGGTATGCAAGTTACTAAAAGGGCTATATGGATTGAAGCAGTCTGGAAGAATGTGGAATCAAGAATAGGATAAGCACTTGGTTGGAACGTGCGGATTCACTAGAAGTATGGAGGATCACGCGGTATACTTGAAGAAAAAGGGTGAAGACTATTGTTGGGTACTAATCTGGGTTGATGATGTCCTATGGATCGGACCTCACACCATGGTGGATGAAGCCAAAGCACAGTTGGCCCAGAGATTCCCTGTCCCGGACCTGGGCAGAGCTCACTTCTTCCTTGGAATAGAAATTATAAGAAACTAGGACCTACACCAAGTCACCCTAAATCAATCCACATATATAAAGAAGATCCTGGACCGATTCAGCCTCACAGAGGCACACACCGTTTCAACACCTCTAAGCCCGGGAAGTAAATTGGAAGGAACCCCGGAGAATTCAGACAAAGAAGCAGACGAAACGGTATACCGGAGTATGATCAGAAGCCTGATGTACCTTATACTGTCTACTCGCCCCGATATCGCGTTGCCAGTTGGTACACTGAGTAGGTATAACAGCTTGCCGAGAACCAGTCACATGAACGATGCAAAGCACCACCTCCGCTATATTAAAAAGACCTCCCACTTGGGACAACAGCTTGGCCCCTTCCCAGTCAGAGATGCCTACGCCGACTGGGCCGGTGATTTGGATACACGCAAGAGCACTGGAGGATATGTGTGCGTCCTGATAGGAGAGAACACACAAGTTGAACACGTACAGTCAGCAGTATCATGGTCTAGTAAGAGACAGCAGACCATTGCCCTATCTTCTACTGAAGCCGAATATATGGCACTTACTCAGGCAGCCAAGGAAGCCATATGGGTATCACAATTTATCAACGAATTGCTGAACGGACCAGAAAATGAGAGAAGTATCGCTAAGCCACCAGCTCCGAAGATTCGCATCTATGCAGATAATCAGGGTTCGATCGCGCTACCTGGAAATCCCACATTCCACGCTCGAACAAAGCACATAGTGACCCAGGAACACTACGTTAGAGAGAGAGAAAGTAACGAGCGAGGAGATTGATTTGGAGTACCTCTACACCGGTGACATTATTGCGGACTGCCTGACGAAGAATCTCAGCCATGAGAAGGTGGAGCGATTTCGTGCCCTGATGGGTTTACGTTAGGCGGAACCGGAATGGGAAGGGCTGGAGATGATGGAAAGCGGGGCAATGTGGACTTGAATCTTTTTTTATTTTATTTTTTACTATATTGTTTTTCTTTCGCCTTGGTTAGCAGGTCTCACAGAGTGGGAGTGTTGGAATTCTTAGAGCTGCTCGGCACACTAACCATGGTTGGAACGCTGATGGGAAGACATGGCTTCTCGGGATCTGGTTACCACTGGTTGACCTCATCATATGCCTTTTGGTATACGGAGGCCGAAGAGGAAACACGTAAACATTCCACTATGACCGCTACTGCATAGTAGAGGACACGAGTACACTCCTGTCGTGACTGCTACTTTATTGTATATAAGACCCATGCTCTCGCCTGTAGGAAGCGAGCTGAGAGACAGATAGAGCAACTGAAGAGCATTGCCAGGATCAAGCGGAGCAAATCGAGCATCGTGGAAACATCTTAAGCATTGTACTGTTGTTTAAGTGACTCATCTTGAGCGTTATCCCTTGTTCGAAGCATCAGTATTATCGCCAACCATTCTCACCATGGAAGATTTCAAATAGACGGGCGGGTCACCGTAGTGCTAACAGAGGGATATGCCGGCTGACGAATATGCTGGCGGACGAGAGAACAAAGCCTTGAGCATGTCGAGCAGCATCCATGATTTCCAACAGTTGCGGAGGTCTTGTGAAAAGTACCTGAAGCCAGGAGGAAAAAAAGTAATGCATTTGAAGGAATGAAAAGCTAACTTGGGAAACAGATGAGGCCAGGCTGCCAGAGGCACGATTTATTTGTATATCAAAAAGAAAATGCATGTTGAAGTAATCAGGGAGAAAGAGGATGGCGTCGGAGTGGGGGGTTAGGGGCTGGGCGCGGGGGAGGTTACATAAATAGAGGTGTTGTCATGGTTGGGTCAGGCAGCTGGGGAGTGAGAAACGAGGAGAGTAAATAAGAAAAAGTGGGGGGAAAGGAAAATGCACTAAGAATATCGAGGGGGAAATCATATACAATAGGACTCTTCGGGGAGGAGAGGACTTCAGGAGAATCAGGAAGGGTATGGATGAACGGCTTATGGCTGTCGAAGGGCTTATGATACCTATAAAGGTGCATTTCACGCTACCATGGCGTTCTGGCCCGGTCTGTAGCAAAGAAAAAAAAGAGAACTGGGGGATCCGTAAGATATGATTGGAACACTTGAAGGCTGAGTGGGGGAAAGACTGAGCGGGGGAGGGGCTTAGAAATGTGGGTGCTGGACGGGGTGCGGCGGGATAACTGTAGACATGCCGACAACAGCGGATGGATATGACTGGCCTTTTAATGGCTTAATGGGATTGGGGGTTAGGGGTTGTAGAATGGTGAGTTTGATGTGGTATTATCGCTGCCCCGCCATTCCAATCTAGTAGTATATTCGTAATTTCCTCATGTTGGTAGTCAGTTGCCAGGGTGAGTGGTGTTTTACCATTAGCACAAGGAATGTTTGGGTCCATATCTTCTCGCTCCAATAGCAGCTTGACGACTCCACCACTTCCAGACATTGCAGCAAAGGTAAGTGGTGTGTGGCCATCATTGCCTCGGATGTTCGGGTCGACATCGGCCCGTTTCAAGAGTAGTTTTACAATTCCCTCTTGTCGGTTGAAAGCTGCTAGAGCGAGGGGCGTTTGCCCATCGATAATCGGCAAGTTGGGGTCGAGATCACTCCGTTTCAGTAGTAACTCTGTAATTCTCTCATCATCATTGAGCACAGCGAGAGAGAGAGGGGTTTGCCCGTAATTGCATGCCAAGTTAGGATTGAGATCTTCTCGTTCGAGCAGGTGCCGCACCACGTCTTCACACCCACGTTCAATGGCCACCGACAGTGGGCGTTCGCCATACTTATCTGGTATGTTGGGGTCGACGTCTTTACTTTCCAAGAATAATTTCACAACACCCGACCGCCGTTCTCTACAGGCAAACCAGAGTAGCGTCCGGCCATCCTTGTTTTGTTTGTTAGTGTTGATATCTCTCCTTTGCAGGAGTAATCTCACGATTTCCACATGCCCCCTCTCGTAAGCATACCACAGTGGCCGCGCGTCAAATGGTACTTCTTTGTCAGGGTTAACGTCTTCCCTTTGCAGGAGTAGCCGCACAACTTCCGTATGCCCTCCTGATATAGCATTCCAGAGTGGTGTCCAACCAAGGTCACCCTCTTTGTCAGGGTCCACTTCTTTCCTCCCCAACAGTAATTTCACTATTGCCGTATGTCCCACACTGCAGGCATCTGAGAGCGTTGTGTCTTGTGACACATTGTCTTGGCTATCAGGATTGACATCGTTTTGCTCCAATAGGAGCTTGACAACGTCCTCATGCCCCCCCCTTATTGCCCAAGCGAGTGGGGTTCGCCTGTGACGGTCTGCCAGGTTGACATTGACATGCCTTCTTTCCAAGGCGGGATCCATCTCCTGAAGTGTTTTTCTCGGGCAGTGTGCTATCAGACTAACAATGGATACTGACTCTCCTCCGTCACTCTTATGACTTGGACTGGTTGGGGTATGTTGGTATCTTAGTGTGACGGTCAGGTGATATTGGTTGACCGTAGTGGTTCTAGTATTGGGCGTTTGCGGTGATAGATAGATCAGCCTCTGAGGGTGTTGAGGGGGTGGAGGTTTCCGCTGCGGTATCTGGGTATGATATCTTCTGTAAGAAGTGGGGGGTTCGTAGCGTAAGCGTAAGAGAGACCGATCGACCTGGCTATCCGATAGACCAAAAAAGCAAATGTGTTACACTGCCAAACTAAACGATATTAAGTAGTGCTCAGAGAATTCACCTCTCATAACCTCAGAACGCTATAAACTTTCAAGGTTGAAAAAGTTGAAAAAGCATCACTTAGGTTGCTGTTCCCCATAATAGTGGCCTACACAGAGGCAGTTAGCTTACCATTGCTTCACCTTCTGATAGTGCCTTTTTCTCCGCCAAGCACATATGGAGCTTTAGAGATCAATGGCTCACACGTAATTCTGTTTATCAAAGCCTAACAAAGCTATAATCAAGATATAAAGTAAGAAAAGGGCTAAAAAAGTGTCCTCGACTACTATCTCTTACTTTAGAAATACTGGGCTAACAACATGCGGAAACCTAAAGCAATTTCTGATGTTTACTCCTTACCTGACTATATTTTTTTGACATTGAAAACACAGACTTGAAAAACAAGGTACCATATCGTAACGTCACTAATGCATACTAAATTGAATTGTTTCCGCATGCGCCAGGCTGACATGGAATAAGCAAGTGATATATGCTACTTCGGCATTAAAGGCCCCTGGCAGTTCTATTGGGTGATGAAGATGGTCGGGATCCATGGCTTGCATTGTAGCTTCATCTAAATGCTGCCGCTATCAAAACAGGTTCCAATAATCCATATTCACACCCATCAACCAAAGGATACCTAGCCTCTGCTAGGTCGCCCTTGCATCCTGACCTACGCGACGTCGCTCCTGCATCCTCTGCGTCCACTACCCAAAGGCGTCCGTTGTAACCTCTGCTCGCATCGTGGGAATCTTAAATTGCCTTTGCGGACTCCATTGTATCCGGATCTGACGTCGTATCTCTCGCACGGCCGTCCAATGCCCTAGTAATTGTCCCTGTTACTTTCTCGTCCCCAAACGTGCTGCTTTATCTTGTCTCTTGCCTGCGTCTTGACTCTTGTTGTAGTCACCAATTTTCTCCAGAGGTCATCAATATTTACCCCTGTTCGATAGGGAAGTGCAGCTGGAGTAGTGAGACTCCCAGAAAGAAAGAAGGGTTAAGACAAAGTGGTCTGAGAATATGTGATCTTTTAAGATAGATAAAGCAATCCTTGCAGACGATAGTTCCCTAGATCTATTCTCAACATCAACCATGTGGGAGACTCACCTCATGAAATACGTGAAAGGAAAAGTAGTTATCTCCAGGATACGTAGCATAAAGAGAAACAAACAGGACACGTATCCAAACTCAGACTCAATGACAACTATCCACTATGACCACAGGAGTAAGATAACATAAAGAACTCGACAACACACTCAGTTTTCAATACACTTTCTCACTTTTGTTCCAAAGATCTGGAAATACAAGTGCTCATACTGTAGGCGTGGTGGACCTTTCATACGGATATCTGCCAGGTTTTCTGCAGATGGTACATGTAGTAATGAAAGAGAGCCATCTGCCAAGTGATCAAGAGTGAAATGGTAGGCTATGTTGACGTGCTTAGATGTTTTGTTCAATTGGTGTTATTTGTAAGATCTATCGTGGCACAACTGTCTCCAAATAGTGCCCCCCTGACTTTATCTCACGAAAGCTCTTGCAGTGCACTATGTGTCCATAGATATTGCTTTATGACTAATGCCAATGCTATATATTCTGCCTTGCAGGTAGAGTGTGCTACTGACTTCTATTTCCTACATCACTAGGAAATTGTGACATTGCCTAGCCTAAATATATAACAGGAGAAATTGGATCTAGTATCTAAGCAGGTTTTCGGTACGAAGCATGTGTATATCCGCTAAGGAATAGGCGAGAACCAAGTTCGTAATGTAGTCTTTGGTATTTTGTTTTCTATAAGTACAACTGCTAGACAAAAGTCATGGTGATGCTGAGTCAGTAATTTCTCAGCTATCTACAAAAGTGAAGCAGGTAGATATCAGTGAACGTGACACAAATATGCCACTCTAGAAGATGTCAGTTTCGGGCCACAAGCCCAAGACGGCTAGGAGAGAGATGTCAGATTTGGAAAAGGGCATGATACTTGCCTTTCTCTATATCTTTGAAAGGTTTTCAGTTGTTACGACACTGGTTAATTGCCCCTGCTCTACTGTCCACAATTTTCTTGTGCGAGCATGTAATTGCAGCTACATTTATAATGCTTCCCATTCCGGAAAGCCCATTATGATTAGCCAGAGGAAGGGCCGTAATACCATCTGAGCAGCTACAAAGGATCGGAGCATGATAGGATTTGAACTAAGTCATCATCATGCCACCTATGTCTCAACCAGTACGATTGAACGAGTTCTGCTTAAAGCCAATAATAAAAAATTGCATGCCCAAGGGTGTACTCCGATGACCACTACTCACACTCAGAAAATATTAGCATAGGCAGTTGCCCGGAAAGGTTAGATAGTAGAGGACTTTGAAGGTATACTCTAAAGCAATAAGGGTGCCATTGGAAGGACTGCAAACCCAGCCGAGAAATGGGGTTTTGGCATGGGTCACGAATGTAGCTTGGCGAGGAAAAGGTTTTCATATGATATATGTTTATCAGTCACAGGTATGTTATTGTTTCACACATATGACTCATTCAAGTCATATTATTTATTTTATATGGGATTTGTGATGCTTTTTCACATGGCTTAAATATGAGTCATGTGACATGCACCTGGTGAGTGTGCCTTGCGAGTGTGCCTTGAGGGTATGCCTTGCGCATATGATTTATGTTTTGCATATAACCTCATTATGAGGTCATGAGTTTTAAGTATATGACCACTTTGGATCACATGACTATGTGCAGAAAGAATACTATATCAGGAGGCCGATGCGGCCACGGAGGATAGGCTCTTCACACTTTGTTCTAAGTACTTTTTCTACTTATTACTTTAACGAATATAAATTAACTTTACGATCTTTATATTTATTGCAAAGTTATTGTTACGCCAAGGAAAGTTCTTCACAAAGTATAGTTAGAGAAAGCTTATGACAGGTGTTCCTGACAGAAGACAAAGGTTTTGTACTGTCTGTAACGTAGGCAGAGGCCTAGAGCTATCATGTGACAAATGAATAACACAAAAGAAGAGAAGTATCGTTCCCATCGCCAAGAACTAAGCATCCAAGGAGGGATCATTTCATTACAAACTGTCACCTAGTGCGATGCTAAATGATACAAGACGGCATCCTTGAACCCGGATAAAGAAGGAGATATCGACAACGACCATTAAAACCTTAACATAGGGGGATTCAGTGACGCCCTAGGTCATGTTTCAGCAGAGCCCTCAAGGGCAGCAAGCCTTGTAACTCCAGAGAAGAGATCACCAGTCGATAGCTCTCCTGTAGAAACTCTATGGCCCCAGACAATATCGGAATCAGCTGTATCTGAGCCACTGGCTCCGGTCACTCCCACACCAGGGACTAGCATACTTGGAATGAATGAAAATCAGTTTCAGGCATTTCTTTTACCAACATGGAACACAGGACAAGAAAAGATCCAACAACTGAAAGCAAATGAACCCAACACATAAGAAGGAGCCGAAGATAAGCTACGAATATTCTTGGAATAGTGTGAAGGGTATTTTGCAGTTAAGGGATCTGGAGAACACCATGATGAGATCAAGATTGCATATGTGGAATCTCTACTAAGAGGACTCGAGGGGCAATGGATCATGCCCTACCAAGATGGATGGAAACAGAGAGAATAGTTCACATATGAGGAGTTCAAGGCGACACTCTGTAAACAATTCGGAGATCCCAACACCAAAGAGACAGTAAGTTGAAAGCTGCAGAAACTTCAGAAAGGAAAACAAATCTTTTCTGCATACAGGAACGAATGCCGACTATTGGAATACGAGGTGGAGTTTGATGATACTACTCACTACATCATACTCCTAAGAAATTGTAGTGAGAGACTGTGTGAGGCAAGAGGAATCTCCAACCTGCATTATACCACAGCAGAACTATTTGCAAGATGGGCCATTGATAAGGAAAGCAAGCTAAACATGATTTGAAACAACTCGGAAAACACCATAGCCCACAGGGTAGTCTAATCCTCGAGAAACATGGACTGAACCTTCAAACCGCAAGCAGCTCAAGGTGAAAGTCTAGCATTACCAGCAGGCGAGCAAATGGAATTGAACAAATCAAAGGCAGGACTGGCTCTGAACAGGTCCAAAGAAGAATACAATAGAAGAATGAACGGAAATCTCTAATTTAGGTGCCTAAAACGAGGGCATCGTATTCAAGAATGCAGAAGCCGACCAGACAGTGGATACCAAGCAGCCAGACCTGCTGGAAACAGCTACTTCCAAACTTAAAAGTGGAGCAACATTCACAAATTGATCGCAGAAGATTTACCAGCGGAAAACGATGAGGGTCCCCAGTAAATATTGGTCTGGTAGACCAAAGATGTGGACTTGGAAAACCCATCAAGTTAGCGAACTACTATACGGGACTACAAACACAAACAGGAGAAGAAGATGGAGATCATGTGATTATCAACAGGAAGATATATAACGAAGAAGACAAAAAAACAACAATATATGTAATGCTTGACTCCGACGTTACCAAAGATTTCATCGATAAGGAAATCTGCGACAATTATGGCCTCCATACCAAACAAGCGAAGAAAGTGAGACAAGTCTACTTAGCTGATAGAAAGCTAAGTGCAACGAGTCCTATAACCCATATGGTAATAGTACCTATGGACATTGAGAGCCATAGGAAAAAGGCAATCTTTCAGGTAGTAGATTTCAAGAACCATGTGATAGTATTCGGGATGCCATGGTTGCCGAAACATAATGCGACAATGGATTGGAATGAGAACAAGATGACCTTTACAAGCAAACCATGTGCAACACCACATCTCAACAGTTCGCCTGTGGTCTACTCGACACCGGTAGGAGAAGCTGAAGAAGAAGCTTTGCCTGTAAAGTTCGCCAAGGTGCGGCAAGACAAGACAGTCTGGATACAAAAACTAGACCCAGAGGCCAAAGTGCCAACTAAGGGTTCCAAAGGGGCAGCAGGACAGGATCTGTATGCCAATGAAGGAATTAAGATACCTGCCAATGGGCAGGTAATGATAGCAACAGGAATAGCCATCGGACTACCAGAAGGCACCTATGGACGAATAGTACCCAGTAGTGGTCTAGCAGTCAAACATCGATGCATGACAATGGCAGGTGTCATTGACGTTGACTATACAGGTGAAATCAAAGTGGTCCTGGTCAACCTGGCTCTAGAGGACTGCGAAGTGCAAAAAGGTGATCGAATCGCACAGTTGATCATCGAAAGAATCAACAAAGAGGATCAGCACGAAGTAGATCAACTGTAAGAAACCACCAGAGAAGACGAGGAATTTGGAAGCACAGACCAAAACCAGCCCGATAGAACCAAAAGAATTGAGATCAAAGAGATGGCAGTACATGACTTTGCACAGTACTATCCAAGAGGAGATACAACAGCAATTCACAAATGGACATATGAAGTCAAAAAAGCAGTCCTAGCGAAAATGAACATCAGCACGGAACGAGCAATCCAAGATAAGAAATATCATAGCAAAAAGGGATGGAAAGAATTGATTCAAAAAGAATATCATCAATTCACGACCTATTCCAAGCAGAGGAAGCCACGGAGCTACCACCTCAAATACTAGAAATCGATCACGAAATTCAGTTGGACAAAGACGAGAAAACGGGAAAAACAACAGAGATTCACTACAAGAAGTTATACCCACTAGGAGAAGCCGAGCACGAAGAACTTAGGAAGTACATCAAGCAGAACCTAAAGAGAGGATAGATCAGGAAATTCTTCATATCAGGAGGATCCCAAATACTATTTGTCAAAAAGAAAGATGGAAAGATGAGACTTAGTATGTACTACAGAGACCTCAATTCGGTTACCAAGAATAATTGATATCCACTACCCTTGATTGGAGAAGCATTGAATAGACTGCGGTTAGCAAAATACTTCACTAAACTTGACATCAAGAACACGCACCACAATATACGCATCAAGGTAGGAGACAAATGGAAAACTCCATTCGCCTCAATGTACGGAATGTTCGCATACTTGGTTATAGCTTTCAGGCTACCCAATGCGCCAGCTTCATTCCAGAGATGAATCAACAAGGTACTTAATAAGTACCTCGACATATGTTGCATTGTATACTTTGACGATGTACTCATATACTCAGAAAACATGCAACAGCACGGGACGGAAATTAGCAATATCATGGCCGCAATACAAGGATCAGGAATAAAGATCAAACCCACAAAATGCGAATTCCATACAGAGGAAACTGAATACCTAATTAATTTATTATCAATCGAAGCGAGATCAAGATCGACCCAGCCAAAATGGCAGCAATATGGGATTGGACCAAACCAAACAACAAAAGCGATGTTCAATACTTTATAGGATTCTGCAACATTTATAGAAGGTTTATAGAGGGATTTAGCAGGCTTTCAAAACTACTCTATAACCGAATAAAGAAAGACAAGAAAGCGGAAGGGGAAGAAGCAGAACAGAAATCATATCATGCAATACGGACGCATCTAACATTGGCGCCCATACTGGTTTATTTCGACCCAAACTAAAGGACAATGATCGAAACAGGTTCCTCAAAATATGTGTGCTCAGGCATACTATCAGGACAATGGAAAGACAGACAATGGAGGCCAGTGTCTTAGCGATCCAAGACAATGACCCTTGCAGAGTGCAACTAAGATGTTGCCAACCAAGAACTATTAGCGATAGTTCAAGTATTAAAGGAATGGAGAAGATACATTCTGAATAATGACCATCCAGTCAGAGTTCTAACTGACCATAAGAATCTGGTCCCGTTCATGACTACCCAAGCGCTGAATGACTGCCAGATAAGGTGGATGGAATACCTTAGCAAATACAACTTCAGAATCGAATACCGACCAGGCGAAGAGAGTGGACCGCCAGATGCTCTCACAAGGATTGCAAGCCTCAAACCACAAACAAAAGAAGACGAAAGAATCAAACAAAAAACACCCACACTATTACCAAAAACCTACTTCAAGGCAAGGGAGGTTATCCAATTCACCTAAACTGAGGAAAGGGAAATTGAGAAGGAAAATGAATGAGATAAAAGAGTACAGGTAATAAGAGAAGCATTGAAGGACGGAAAAAAGGAGATGGAAGGAATTGCTCTGGGTGTATGCCAATAGAAGACTGGAAATATATGGTACAACGGAAAATAAGTGATTCCTGAAAAAGAAGAGATAAGAACAGATATCATATGAGAACACTACGATATGCGAACATCAGGATATGGAGGTATGGCTAAAACCACAGAATTCATCGGGAGGTCATTCTGTTGTCCAGGACTATGAGAGGATGTCAAACGATATGTCAAAAACTACGACATATGGCAAAGGAGGAAAATGGCGAAACGCGTACTATATGGATTACTGAAATTGAATGAAGTTCAAGAACGACCATGGGAAATAATTACTATGGATTTCATCACGGACCTACCTGCATCGGAAAATTGTAATAGTATCCTGATTGTAGAGGATTGTCTGACCAAAATGAGGCATATCATTCCAGGCTAAAAAGATATGGACATGAAGGATTTTATACAAATATTCTTCCGAGAAAGCCTCTGACTTCACGGCCTTTTAAAAAATATCATTTCCGATCTAAGAATATTATTCACATCAGGATTATGCAAGAAAGTAAGCGGAGAAACAGGCATACAGAACAGGCTGAGCACAGCATTTCACCTGCAAACGGATGGACAAATGGAACAGGTAAATGCGATACTCGAACAATATTTACCGGCCTACATCAATTATCAACAAGATGATTGGTACAAACTGTTATCAATGGCCGAATTCACATACAACAATGGAAATCAACAAGCGATCGGCACAACACCTTTCTTCGTGAATGACGGACAACATCCACAAAGTCAGACCACGTATTACATGATTAATAGTATAATACAAGACAAAACAGATATGGGAAAACTACATGAAACATTACAATACGAAATGAGTCTAGCACAACAACGAAAAAAAGAACAATGCAATAACTACCGAAGACCGGATCCGAACATGTAACGTGTAGATATGGTATAGATAAAACCGTGCAATATTCATACAACACAACCATCAAAGAAATTGGACTACAAGCAAATCAGACCATTCAGGATACTGGAAAGAGTCAGCAGCTAAGCTTATGAACTCGACGTTCCACCCTCGATACGAATATACAACACATTCCACATCTCACTCCTCGAACTATACAACGATGACAAGTTTCCCTCACAAACAATTATTCCTCCTCCACTGATTGAACTTGATGGAAAACCTGTATACGAGCTCTACGAAATAGTCCATTCTCGCTTCTTCTACTGTCACCTCCAATACTGATACAATTGGATGTGATATTCCCCCGAACACGATAAAACTTCGTACTTCGCACACAACTTCGAACACACACAAGATGCCATCTCAACCTTCTACCAGTGATGCCCAGGCAAGCTCGGCCCAGGTAACCATCACGTTTAACCAAGACACAGGCCAGGGAAAGACTCCCGCTCGATTGTAACAATACCAGGTGTGGAGTGATAGTCCCCGCCAAACCATACCAACTAGCCTCCAATACTCATTCATGGGGCCGACCGACGAAGAACTTATGGAGAGGGAAAAACAAGAACCGCATAACATCCTGCCAAGAACGGTATCCTTTGATGGCTGTTGGCAAAGACATAGTAGCCACAAAGATGGCTAAGAATGGTTCATGAGGGAATATTGAAAGGTTGATCCATGCCCCGACAAGTACTGAAGTATGGGCAACAATGCTTCAGAAATGGTGCAGGATGCACTAGGCACAGAAGATCTCTGCAGGATACTACCCGCAGAAAGATGGAAGCAGGCAGGTTTTGGAAGGAGAAGATGCCAGGAAGGCATGGGCTGCGAAGACGCGGTCCGGGGAGGGAGGGGAACAAAATTCCTCGACAGTCCCGAAGCCTGATGACAGAAGACTACACCGGCAAATCTGGGGACTCCGAGAACAACATGGCCAGGCCGAGGCCACAATTTCAACAAATGACAACGCTATCCTGGAGCTAAGACAGCTGAACAATAATCACTGGCACACAATTGAAAAGGCCAATCTGATACTAGAATCGGTAAGGGTCAGATGGAGAGAAGTGGACAATAAGTTCAATAGGCTTCGGAGGTCCATACACGCAGCAGGACGGGAACTATTGAAGCTTGGGGAACGAGTCTGATGGGACTCAGGCTTAAGGGGAGAGGAGCTAATGTCATGAATGCGGCTTGGCGAGGAAAGGGTTTTCACATGACATATGGTTATGAGTTACAGGTATGTTATTGTTTCACACTGATGACTCATTCGAGTTATATGATTTGTTATGTATAGGATTTGTGATGCTTTTACACATGGCTCAAATATGAGTCATGGGATGTGTGCCTGGCAAGTGTGCATTACGTATGTGCCTTGTGGGTATGCCTTGTACATAAGATTTATGTTTTGCACATCTCCTCGTTATGAGTTCATGGGTTTCATGCATATGACTCAGTCGAGTCATTTGACTTGTTTATTTCATTTTGATTTGTTTATGAGTTTTTACACATGACCTCACTATGAGGTCATCCGCTTTGAGCATCTGACCACTTTGGTTACATGACTAGTTTGATATGAGTTGGTTTCGCACATGTGACCACTTTGGGTCACATAATAATGGGCAGGAAAAATACTATATAAAGAGGGTGATGTGGCTGAGGAGGATAGGTTCTACCCACGTTGTTCTAAGTACCTTTCCTACTTATTACTTTAATGCATATAAAGCACCTTTACGATCTTTACATTTATTGCGACGTTATCGTTACGACAAGGAAAGTTCTTCATGAAGTAGAGTTAGAGAAAGCTTGCGACAGGCATTTCTGATAGAAGACAAAGGTCTTGTACTATCGGTAACGTAGGCATAGGCCTAGTGCTATCGTAAGACTAAGGAAAGAAACAAATGAAGAGAAGTATCATTCCCTGTCACCATGAACTAACCATCCAAGGAGGGATCGTTACAGCATGCCAGAAGAGAAATGACTTGCCGCTTACATTACGCCTCACAGCAGCACCAATGAGATTGGCATCATGCTATGGGGAGGCGTTTGGCGTAGTTACCGAGGTGCCTTGGAGCCGATGCTAGAGAGCAAAATAGACCTTTATGTCTACATTGCTCTCTTGGATAGGCACCTTCCACGGCTCATGCAGGATATTGTAAGTGAGGTTGGGGATCTCTTATTCCAGCAAGATGGTGCCCAGGTTCATAGGTCCAAGGACACCTGCAAGCGCTTCACTGATAATGGGATTAACCTTGAAGATCACCCTCCTCTATTGCCTGATCTTAGCCCTACCGAGAACTACTGGGTTGAGCTCAAGCAACGACTCTACCTCCAATAACCCGACATCTGGGATACACGAGGGGGCCCCATTAGGATCCGAGTACATCAGGCAGATGTCCTGCCAGTTGTTTGGGAAACCATTACCCATTCCTTTTTTGAGAAGCTCTGGTGCTCCACGCATTCTCGGGTTGCAGTAGTTATTGATGCTAGAGGCTGGTATTCAAGACAGTAGCTTGGTAGACCTTTCATCTTTCATTTTCTCTTCTTAGTTATCATATTGATATTTTAATTTGTACTTTTGAATATTTCATCCGATGTTTTTCTTCGTTGGTTCACGGCATCCAAAGGGGGCAGGCATTACGTGATTTGGAGCGGCACAGATTGTTTCACATTGCGCCATCACCAAGACATTTGTCTAGTGGCTGTACTTAAGTACTCGTTTAGTGGCATGGAGGTGAGATTCACGAGGATCGGTATTGAACTGTGCAAGGTACGTGACGTTGTAAGCCTAGTCATGTCGAGTACCAGGGACTAGATACATGAGGGATGAAATCATTTGCTGGTAGATTGTTACTGTAATTTTGGAATCGTGGGAAGAATCTTTGGTTAAGCTTTGAGTCCAATCGATGGGTGTTAAGGGAGGATTACAGTCTGCGATGGTAAACCATTTAAGTATCTTGTCGATTAACCCGCTGGGATATAGTGATACTTACTTCCTGATTTGCAACCTGCATTTCCAAAAACCAATTCAGTGCTCTCATATCATTTACCTTGAATTCAGAGTTTAGCAGAGCAATCATAGCCTCTGTCGGATGATCATCTGCACCAAAGATGGTTATATCATCAACGTAGATTTAGACAAACGGGTTTTCACATCGATTGACTAGTATGCATGGACCAAATGCCATGCAGCTGAATTTGCACGAGTGCAGGAACGTTACCTGGCACTGATACCATTGCTTAGGAAATTTTTTGAGTCCAGAGATGGGGCTATTTGATCTTGCAATCTTTCCCTCTCTTCGTCGGCCTTCTGGGAGATGTAGGTATACTTCCTCCGCGAGAACACCATAAAGAAACCCGGTTTTTGTATCTACCTGTTTGGGTCTCCATTTCTTAGAGGTGGCAAAAGCGAGTAAGAGACTTAGGGAATCGAATCGAGCAACCGCTGAGCAAGGTTTTCCTCATAATCAAAGCCTTGAATGTATGAAAAGCCTGTCGCGACATATCTATCCTTGAATCATTCAACCACTTCTTTGGTATATTGTTTAACTCTAAAAATCCAATGTATGTCAATGATTTCCCAGTTGGGTGATTTTTCTACAATATCTCATACTTTGTTTGCTTCTAAGAAGTCAAGCTCCTCTTCTATAGCTCTTTTCCAATTCCTCCCGTTATCTGATTACTGAGCCTGAGAACAGGTTTCAGGTTCGTGAATTTGGGGAACAATTGTAGGCAATGAACTTTCTAGGGTCGTAAGAACTTTATAGTCCGTATCTGACTTGATGGCTGGTATGATTCTCCACTCATAACACCTATCAGCAGTAGTATCATTAATATCCTTGCATCGTACAAAGCTGATCAGACAGTCTGACTGTCGTGACTCAGATACTACTGGATCTACTGTTCCCTAAGAGCTACCTAAACTGGGAGAACGAGGTCCAATTAAGAAGGTTCTTGATGCATCATGCATTACAATATCTATGAGACCAATATTCCATGTAGGAAGTGGTAATTGGAAGGATTTTCTAATATTACGACAGTGTTGGAGATATCAGCAGACCGTCTATTTGCTGCTGATGCTGACAGTGTGATTGATGTCGCTGATATTGTGGATATGGAACTATTAGCTAGTAGCCAGTAAGGCAATAGAAGAAAGCTATCCCATTTTCCTCGGCCATGCTCTTTCCTGAAGGGATCTACCACCTCGGAATGGCCTTGGTCATATCACTGATTGGTACCATCCTGGTGACATTCTATTCAAGCTAGTCACATTGTGTCGGTGGGCAAACCAATTCGCTTCGCTGTATACTTTAGGCTAACAGTGGGTGTGGGGGATGTGTTAGGTCGTGGTCTGCGGGCTTCCTTGCAAAGGTCACTACCATTGCGAGCCTTTTTGGTATTTCTTTCTACTCTTTCTGATCTTGTCACTGGTGTGAAGAATACGTCTGCTGAAACTAGAGTACTTTTTGTTTCTGGTAAACATATCCGATACCGCTGGTTCATATCTGTATAGCCGATAAATAGTCTGCACTCAGCTCTGGGAAGAAGTTTAGATCCAGTTCTACGTTTTGCCTTGGGAATGTAAAAGCAACATTCACATCCAAAAGGCCGCAGGTAGCGTCTCTGTGGCTTCTTGTAATTGAAGGCTTCGTAGGGAGTTTTCCGTCCAAATCTACTATGACGCTGGCAATTCCTAATATCAACAAAGGCCGCTACAGCTTCTGCCCAGAACTTTCAATCTTCTGACTAATCATGCATCCCCCAAACCTTTTCTCCAACAGTCCAGTTTAGTCTCTCGGCTACCGAATTGGATTCCGGTAGGTAGGACATCATTAACTCATGGATAATACCTCTCCAGATGAAACCTATATTCAGTGAGTTGTATATTAACCTATTTTCCCACCATTGTCAGTGCGAAATCTGCATACTGTGCGTTTTTCCTGCTTCTCAATCTCTGCCACAAAGTCGCTAATTATGTGTGGTACTTCAGAACTATTCTTCAGTAGTCAAACTCTGGAATAGCGGATGGTATCACAGGTGACCAAGATTGAATACAAAGAGTTTCCTTAGTATGCAATGGGAAAGGGTCCGCAACGGGCCCTGTGATTAAGCCCGAATTTGCGCGTTTCTCCTGACTTTATCGATTTTGGTACCTTATATGTAGATTTGGAAATGGTACATGCTGTACAATGGAAACATTCTGGACATGGAGAAACAAAGGTAGAGTCTTCAAAAAGCCAGTGTGATTTGCTAATCGCAGATGGAGCCAAGTGCCCTAACCTCTCGTTCCAGAACTGGAAAGTCAGCAAGGCTGACTCCTTGACTTCATGGATCTCAGGAAGTAATCCATCTGAGATTGCCTCTAAAGCAGTCTTGCCTCACTTTATAAGCAATATCACAGAACCCTCACCAATCATTTCGTAACCTTTATTTTGCAGCTCTGGGCATCAGACTAGCGGTCTCTCAAGCTGCGGTACATAAAATACATTATCTAAATAAAATGTAGACACTCTCCCACTCCTCCAAAGGGTGAATTACCCCACTTACCTTTCCTACAATACATATCTTGACCTGAGAACTGGACTTTACAAGTCCAGATCAAAGTGAAAGGTCTTCGAAGTGTGCTGAGTCAGGGCACATGTGAGAGGTTTCACATTTATCAAAGTAGAAAGAAGTTCATCTGACCTTCGTATCGGCTTCGGACACAGTATGCGCTTCTTCTCCAACTGCAACCACATCTACCTTCATTTCCTGGCGTGCTTTAAACTTGAAGAACTCGTTCCAAGTATGACCACGCGAACGTCTACGATGGTGTGTGTTGTACTACATAGACTATTTCAACTTGTTAGCTGAGTCCTGTACTGGCAGAAGGTAGTGGCTATGTTCAGGCCTCGGGCAGGCCACTGTTAGGAGTGCCTGGTGTGTTCTCATCCTTGGTTGGTATCTATCGAGCTCATGGAGCCTTTGTTTTCCCTCCACGAATGTGAGATCATATTTCGTGGAGAGAATGTCCACGACATTCTTTTGGTGGCTTATGAGGAAGCCTAGAAGAAAGTCACGTTTTGCTTTATTCTCAGATAACAATTTAGCGAAGGACTGGCGATAGGACTCTTGTGATACTTTAGCCAGTTTACAAAGTCGCAGCCACTCGGTCTCAACCTGTACAATTAATGTAGACAAGGGCTGGCTGGGATAATAGGTGGTAGAAAGGCAGGTGAGATTGGCTATCGGAGATAAAAGTATGAATGCTGTATCCCAGTAATACTTGGTCCAAAGATATTTTCACATATCATGTAAATCATTGTACTCGACAAGGTTCTCCAGGATCTCGGTAGAGACAACTTGTATGTAGATTGCTGATCCCTAAAGGCAAAGCCCTACATATGCCGCGACTTGATCTTCGTTGACATCGTGCGAAGGATTTTAACCCTCTACCACAATCTCGTACGTTTTCATGACTTTCCAAACCAGCTTCATCGTCTATTCCCATACGATGTACTTGTCCTGCACAGTCAATTGCTTGATGTTATCACGTTTGATGGTAACAGGCTTGTCGTCCCGGATTCAAGATCAGAAGGTCGAGAATCCAAGGATAGTCAGTCTGCACTGTACTGCAGGACTACCAATGGGTAAGGAAGGTAGTTGAGGATATGGATGATTGCCCAAATGTCCTTATTTATTCCATTAGATCTCCGAGCACCAGGCTCATATCCTGTTCGATATGGAAGTGCAGTTGGAGTAGTGAGACTCCCAGAGAGAAATAAGGGTTAAGACAAAGTCTTCTGAGAATATGCGATCTATTAAGATAGATAAAGCAATCCTGGAAGATGATAGTTCTCTAGTTCTATTCTCAACATCGACAATGTGAAAGAGTCTTCTTATTAAATACATGAAGAAAAAAATGTTGTTATCTCTGGGATATGTGGCATAAAGAGAAAGAAATAGGACATGTATCCAAACTCAGACCCAATGGCAACTATCCCCTTGAATATTACCTGAAGACACTTAAACAGGACGTATAGGTATAAATAGTTAACAAGAGAGTATAATCCTAAAAGAAGGTGTAATGGTGTAACTATGACTATAGGAGTAAGATAACGTAAAGAACATGACAACACACTCAATTATCAACAAACCCGCTACATTCTGTCTTCTTCTGATGTCACTTTACAGGCAAGCCACATCTGCCCCCTCCCCAAGCTATCCTCTTTGCTACTCCGTAATCTTCGCATAAGCATTTTCACCCTACCTCTTGTCTGGGTCCTTACCGTTTCCAGTTCTCTCCTGCATGATTCCAAGGGTACCGACTTGGCAGTCCAACCTCCTGCATTTTATATCTTTATTCATTGCATTACGAGATAGCGCTATACATCAGCCCGCCCGTTGCTTCAATTCTAACCTGTGCAATGAGATTTCCTTTACCTTGTTCTCATAACTCATTACACGGTTTAAATTTAGTCTCTTAGATGTAGTTCCTTGGCACCTCATAACTTTGACCTGAATCCTGATTACCCACGTTCACAATATCACAGGTGTCAATTTCTCTAAAGTAAACTATTGTTCTTTGTATCTCTCACCTGCACAAAAGGAAGTATTGAAAACCGAAGACGATCTCCTATTTCATGAAGCCATCTTCTGTTTTCAATCATGCCCTTGTTTAAGCAATTATTGCCAACGTACCAGGTTTGATCGTTTCGTCTGGCGATGCAACTGCAACTCTACCAACACTATACACTTTCATCCCAGGCAACTACAACTACCCAGAATGAAGTAAAAGCTTTAGTTAAATATTCATTATAAAACTATTAGAAAGAATTTCTTCTGCTTCTTCTTATTTCATGATTATAGAATTATTAGGAGGAGGTTCTTCAGCAACCAATAGATATAACAAAACTCTCATGCGAAATTATCGAATACAAAAATAAATACTTTGTTTACCATCTCTTTGCATCTAACACAGTGGCCACTCTAGTAAGCATAGACTCTTTCAGCCTTTCCAAAAAATTGCCCTCTACATCAAGAGTCTAAACCGCAATCAGAGCTTCTGCTTAATCTTTTCTAACAGTTTCTGGACTACTCTTAGTCATATCAATATCTGGAAAGCTTTGGTGTAGCTTTTCCAATACTTTGTTCCAGTAGTGTTCAATAAATGAAGAAAACCAATCAAATGTATCAAGTATAACTATTTGATAAAATCAAGTAAGTATTAAAATAATACTTAAAATTATTCATAAAACATAACCACATATCAAACGATACATAAAATAAACCAAGTATTAAAGAGTTACTTAAAACAAACCAAATATTAAAGAAATATTTAAATTAAAGTATAAAATAAAACTAATAGCCGAGTACCCATGCTGGGTACATTCCACAAAGTAAAATCTCTGTTTGAACAAAGAAAACTCAATAATCATCAAATGTGGAGTCCGACAAACTAAAAGCTACTGTTTTTGCCATAAATTGTTCATCATAAGTGTTACAACAGGCACAGGAAGAAATTCTAACAAACAGGTGAGACTCATGGAAATTCAAGTCACAGTATTTATGAATACTAGTTTCATATTCCACGTTAACAAAAGAGCTTTTGCAATTAGTGTAATAGTTTATCTTGAAGATATTGCAGTAATTACGCAGTTGAATAATAGTGCGGTTTAATAACTGTCCAACAAGCTGTTATCGCAGCCTCACCAGGAGCGACAGATAGTTTAACATTATTATAGTATTTGGATAGTAAATGGTAACTAGATACGTTTGTTCAAAACTTGTTCCATACTATGATTTTCCTCATTGCTGCTTTCAAACTCCTACTTGAAGTACCCCCCCCAAAATCAATCTTTGGCTTCTATTTCAAGTTCTCATTAGGCAGTCCCTGGCAGATATGGTATCCAAGACGTGCCGATGTAGTTGCTTATTGGCCTTAAAGAATAGTTTGGCATATCAGCTTCCCACTATTTATTTACCATATTCAACTCATACTGCAGTCCTTCTAGTGCTTCTCAGCCTTTTTTACTGGTTGAGTATTCCTTTCTTTTGACAAAGAACTAATCATTCTCTTGCCAAAGCTAATAGTCTCTGATTTCATCCACTTCTGATACTTTCTTTCTAAATATGAAGGATGTTATAGGTCGACCGTGGGTTCTTGCAGGGATCTTAAAGTTCTCATTATGGTGGAAGGGTATCTCAGTGGGGGTGTGGAACATCGCAGTATTCTAGTTATATAGGCGTAAATCCATATGCACATTGTAGCTTTCACTATGGTCATCACACGATAAAACTTTGAAAGGTCCTGGCCATCCTCGTTGCGGTTTCTTGCTTTATCTATCATTGGTAATAAGCATGTTCTCCACGACAGTAAGCATCTCTCCTGGCGGGATAGTAACATGTTCTCATAATCAGTTTTATATAGTAGTTTTACTGCGTAATGGGGCAGCTTGTACAACTAGGAAAGCATCATTCTAGATATCTTGATGACGCTTTTAATGGTCAACTGAGGTGGGAATTGAGGAGTACTTAACTCGGTATGTTGGTAGCAGGATGTCTTTTAGGCCAAAGATTGCCATTAATTGATACATTCCAAGAGTATTTGGAAATCCAGTATTGATATAGACGGCAGGTTCAGTAAGGCCAGGTTCTCAGTTTGTCCATCGTTCCTTAATCTTGTCATGAATTCGAGTTTGGACTTCAGACAACTTTCAATCTGCTTGGCTATTAGTCTCGTAATGTCTAGATATGTGTATAATGTAGTTAATTGCAATGGAAGTCAAGGTTTGTTTCCAGAACCTGACTGTAAAACGGGAATTAGCATCACTAACATTTGTCAATATGTATCTATCCCAGATAAATTGATATTGCTAGAGTTTATTCAAATTGGTTTTGGAGAAGTTGGTAACTTTGATTGGTATGAGCTGCCTTGCATCTGTGAAGGTAGTCGTAATTAGAATTCTTTTTCTACATTACCTCAATTTAAACTTTAATAACTCCTGACCCAACTAGTAAATATCTTGCAGAGAACTTCCTACTATTTCGCAGAAAGCTAGTCCACCAGATTGAGAAATATTGCCTCAGTAAACAACGGATGAGTTCTCTGGTGAACAGGGTTTCAAGCATTGTTGTATTATTAGTAGTTATTCTCATAATGATAATGTATTTGAAAGCCTAGTTGCAATACTCCCTGAAGTCCAATAGCTTCTATGGTAATGTGCACTATGGTCCTTGACTGTTCTCTATATTCTAGGGTGGATGTGAATGGATTGGTCTCTAACTGGGACCCTTTACCATTCAATACTATCATCTTTTGTGAAAACGTCGCATTACCAACGGCGCCCGCCAAAGATATCATATCTTTCAAGCCTATTACCATTGTGAGTAGTTGACAGATTTACTTCGTCACTGACTGGGCCAAAGGTCTCCTTCCTTATACACTATGAACCGGACATGGTTGCACTAATGGTGGTGATGTATGAAAGAAAGCTTCGATTACGGTCCCCGGCGGACTTCCTCGTA
>NW_003298774.1:59673-74170 GCF_000151645.1 Tuber melanosporum
GGTATTGGACTGACCAGTTGCGCCAGCATTTTGCCACACAATGCACCTGAGATTCATAAGTATGATAACATGCGGGCCGGGTCAGGAGCCCAGAGTGGGCTGTTGGAGACCAGAGATTCCCATTCTCAGTAAGGTTACCCTACTTAGGATGACCCCAAGGGATTGGATCACAGTATTTCTAACAGGTAGTTAGCCCGCAATATGTATCAATAGATGAGAATCTATACTGGTATGATGCAGTCACAGTACCTGAGTAAACTCTTATTACTGGTACTATAATAGTCCTCACGGAAATAAAGAAATTCAATACCAAATTCTTGGAGTAAATTGCAAGTGCCTTTCCGGGCAAGGGAGAATAGCATAAAAGAAAACACCAGTTGGAGAATCTAGGAGAAAACGGCAAATTCCTACAGAAAAGCTGGACCCTAGCTTACAAGGTACCTTACTCTGAGCAAAGGCTATTCAGACTCAAAAAGCATTATCTTTATACAACTATATCTGTAGAGTGTCAGAACTGTAAAATAGCTGAATACTTCATAAAGCAAATGGCTCACATAATAATCATGAGGGACCCGTATTGGAAAACAATAGCTGTTTTGGAAAACAATTGCACACGCTCATGCGATAATCATTAACATAACCAATATCGCAATACAGGAAATATGCCTTACTACTACCGCTATCAGTACACAATGTACTGTGGACTTCAATATCTGTTAACTTTGTGGCAGTGTTACCACACAATAAATAATGTACTCAGATTATTGTAGTAGGCCACAGGTTTACCCCAATAACTTAATTTGTTTGATTACAAGAAATACTTACTGTGAAAGACTTTGCCGCACCCTTTATGATGAAATTATAGAAGTTACATGGCTTACCCTCAGAAATTGTATGAGATGTGGATTTGAAGTTTGCTGGTGAATTTTCATAATCCTTATGTAAAGCTTAAATATAAAAGGAAGTGTATCTAAAGAATACAATCTACAGACTGAGAAACAAACTGTGTAAACCAACAAAGTTCTGGAAGATTACCTGTGAAGATTCTCCAATTACGATCAAGATGGGAGGTACTAATTGCTACCTCTAGCTGAATATGTGTAACACAATTGGAGACTCAACGTATAATAAATAATGCCTTTCTAAGCAAACTATGGATTAAATCCACAAACTGAATTGATGAAGCAGAGCAAGGTGCAAAATGAAGGAGTAACTCCTTATCAAAACTGGATAAAGACAATGGATGAGGAGGGAGACAATCACTCTACAAGACACCAGATGCTATAGTACTATACAATTGTAGAAATGTAAAGTAATAACTGGAATTCAAAATTGATGATAAAGTAATATCAAACTCAATGAATATTTGTACATGCAAAAAGTCGAAGATCCTCAGTCTCAATTTATGTAGACCATTCGTGAGCTTAAGGCCATGAGAAAATTAGATCTAAAGACTTAATAGTTTGGATAAATAAGATATATACTATGTATTTCATGTATCACTATCAGAACCTTATGGAGAGTTAGAATCCACTAACAGGCCAAAGTATCACAGAGTACAGGAAGACATTGTAGGCGATTTACAATCAGAAGTTGAATAATATTAAGAAACAAGATACACACATACTAAAATACTGTACATGGTCACTAACAGGAAGTACGAAATGCATGGTACATGGTTAAATGACAGGGTTATTCCGAAATTGTAGACACGTGGGAGCTAGCTACCGGCATGGCAAATGTGTGGAAAATGCTATAAAAATTCCAGTATTATAATCTGTACATGTAACTGAAAGTTGAAGAAGGATAATGAGGAAAGGTTTTTCCTACTGTGGCTAAGCAAATGTCCAAGGTTTTTTATCCTGTTTTCCTCATGTTCTAAAGCAGTTTATATTGCAGGTTGAATAATTAATCATTTCGATTATATTTTTAATTTATTTAAATACATATCAAGAAGGCATTATAGGCGAAGCCGCGAGCAGCCGAGCTCGAGTGAGGAATACCAAGTTAGTCTATCTTAGTAACTGCCCTAAGTAGAGTAACTCCCCTAGGAATCAGAATCTCTAGTCTCTAACACTTCACAGTAGCCAGGTACAGGTCTACCATGTCATTAGTTATATTACCTTAGCTGGGTCCTAGGACTAGATGATGACAGAATTGAAGGTGTCAGAATAATAGAACATAAATCGCTACTGTCGTTCTGACCAAATCCAGTTCACCGGATATATGGAAGCGGTCCCTTTGCCTCCTCTTGTAAATGGAGTGGTGTAAGTCTTCCAACTATGTAGAATGCTACTAAGCTTCAAGGATATGTCAAGTTTGGCATGAGCCTTAAGTAACCTGACCTCTTGGCATAAAGGTATAGTATCCAATGGTAAAGTGTCTCAACAAGAGGTCAATAGATTTGCACCTACCCTACGATAGCTCCAAGTGTCTGAAACCTGGAACTATAGTACCACTGATGCCACCAAACCACAAGGGGTGTTACAATTGTATTCAGGCACACCTTGTACTTGCTAGAATAATGCTAGATACTAGCACAGCAATTGACGCCCATTTACTTAGAATAAGCAACAGTTGATGACTGTGGGATTATTGGTAAATATGGTAGATTAACCTCCTGCCAATTAATGGAAGAAATCCTTATGTTCAATACAGAGTTAGGAAGAGTTGAGTTCAAGTGATGTAGGAAGGTTTCAATCACGACTGCCTCTGCAGATATAGCCCACAGATATATTTCATTACGTTATCAACAATGGGGACAATTGAGACCAACACAGTTCGACTTGAGAACTAGACTATAAGTCTAAAGTCTCCAATGATCACATAATTATTATTGGAAGAAGTATAGTTCTTAGTTGGCAATATCGTAATAATAAAAGAGGGTATGTTGACTTGTACATTGTGTAGGTTCCCGCATCTTTAACGAAAACTAGATATTATGAGTTATATTGATAGAGGTACATGCTTTGTCTGACAGTTAGATGTAGTACACTAATACTCAGATGTGGAATACAAATATCGAACTACTTTACAAGGGTTTCGACATTATCATACAACTGGGAAGACACCTTAATAATATATTATCATTCTTACCTTTCTCTTGTACCTTGCCTATTTTAGTTTGCTTTTAGTAGTTATAAGGGAATCAAGTCTTGTCTGATCCTTGCTAGACAATCTCTGTCCACAGAACTCAATTTTCGTTGGCCTAGACATTTCTGAAGTCTATTAGATTGTTTTACCTAGTAAATACTATCAGATACTACTAAATGCTGATAACATGTTGGATATATTCTAAAGCTGTTTACTCTAGATCTTTTTCAATGTCTTCCAATTCTTTGTAATGGTTCTCATTCCTAAATCTTTCAATCTAACCTTTACCACTATCTTGATTTGTCTAACCTTTAGATTCTCTAATTACAGGAAAATGTTTATCTTATAAGCTCCAGTATGATACCGGAGCCCAGTTAAGTGAAAATGATATGTAGATTACATTCTCTATAAAGATACTAGAACTGAAATTTCCCCAGTCCATTATT
This sequence comes from Tuber melanosporum, assembly GCF_000151645.1. Lineage (NCBI taxonomy): Eukaryota > Fungi > Ascomycota > Pezizomycetes > Pezizales > Tuberaceae > Tuber > Tuber melanosporum. The sequence continues at coordinate 63,213 of NW_003298774.1, forward strand.
ATATTACACTTCTACTAATAATGTTACTTTAAAATCAGTGCTTTTGTTAAAATATACTTCTGATACTAGTATTGTTTAACAACAAGAACCGACCACTCCAGGTATGCACCAACCATCATCCATCACTGCCTTGCATTTTTAACTGCAGGAAATGAAATTACATCAAATGAAATTGCATCAACACAACCAAAGTCTAATCACATTATCCAATTCTTTCTCCTTTAAATACTCTGTCTCCAATTATTCGCAGTCATCCACAATAGCCTATTCCAATATATCACTTCTCTGAGTTTAATGTGTGGAGAATTCTTAGATTACACAAGCCTCATATTGGATCTCAGCTGATTTTTATCTACTTGAAAATCTTTCTCCAGTCTGTCAAAAACATAATCTCTGAGAAAGAATGGTAGTACAAAGAGAGAAAGGTTAAAGGAAGGCATCCTAAGACTATTATGTTTTGGGATGATGTGATGGTAGAGGAAGTTTTTGAAAATCACAATACTACCTATTTTGATATTGCCCAAAAGGTGGCTCCAAATGGTTCTTCTATGACAGTCAGGAGAAGACTTGCACAAAGGCATCTTAAAAGATGGTTAGTATAAGCGAGAGTTTACCTACATGAGGATCTAACTCAAGAGAGATTGGAATAGGCCTCAGCTGGTTGGTACTGGACATGAGAGATGTGGTGGAGGAAGGCAATATGCAGAGAGGAGGTTGCTTTTCAGAGAGAGCAGAGGAACAATGTGAAAATGACCACTTAGGTTCCCAAATCAGAAGTAGAATAAGGATTTTGTAGAACCTAGTGCTAGGACATGTGAGAAGAAGATTAGCTAGATGATGACTGGTTTTTGTTATAGTTAAACTCGTGGTGTCTTTTTGCCTACCTTTCCTGATCCTTTTTCTACCAGAGGGGGAGTAACTGGAAAGTCAATTATTGAGGTTTATGATCAATAAAACTTTGTAGAGATATGGGAGAATATTAAGAAGCATCTTGAGGAGAAAGGGGATTTCTTTATCATTGATAAGATTAAGACTCCTTTACCTTTTGGGAGATAGCTTAGAGGGCAGGAAATTATACTTATGGAAATTCAATTCCAGCCTAATTACCAGATCTCAATCCAATTAAATATATTTGGGCTCTAGTAAAGCATAAGGTTCAGAAGTATTATCCTGACCTATATCCCCTAAAAGGTTCTGACAATGAGGTTAAAAATGCTATTCAGGAGGCTATTGCTACTTTGGAAGAACCTCTTGATCTAAAGGATTTTGATTCTCTAGCATGTTCAATGGTGGATTGGATTGTAGCAATTTTTAATACAGATTGATAATAATCTAAATATTCATTTCTACTATGTATTTACATGTTTTTCAAATTTATTTTTGTCATTGTCATGTTGAGATTGGTGAGGAGGGGGCTTTGAATAAACAATTGATTTTTCCATTCATTGCAGTGGGTTATTTTTGTTAACAAACAATACTATGGTATCACACTACTCTAGACTGTATCCTTTTATATAAAATCCTCACAACAGTTTTCAAGGATTACTAGAGGTAATATATCCTGCATCATAGCTTGCCTATGTTGCAAATTGTTCAATGAGGTTCTCAGCTGAAAGATGTATTCTTTCAGCCAGAAATGTTGATGATATCAATCAGGAACTGCTTTTTTGTCATACTCCATACTCACCAATCAAGACCTATCTTAGTACTGACTCTATTAGAGATGAGAAATGAATAATGTATTCATTTGAGTATTTGAATATCTTAAAACTTGCTGTACTTCTGCTGCATAAGTTATGTTTAAAGGTTTGTACAGCTATTATACTATTAAGACAACTCAATCAATGACCAAGTTTAAATAATAGAACAAGACTTATTGTTACATGACTTTTAAAGTCTCTTATTAAACTAAATTACACCCTATAATTGTATATGATTTAATTAGTTTATATTTTATTATGATCTACTAATACTAAGATAATTTATAACTGATATTATAGTTAGAGGGATTTTAATGATAGGCTCAATGGCTAGAAATAAGGTTCTGATTCCTGGAAACAGCATTTCTTCGTAAGTATCACAAGACATTTCCCTTAACCTGATCCTACTCCAGTTTCCAATTTCATTTGTACATGTAATGACTATGAATAAGGTACCAGGATAGTCATTGGGACACATTGTAATTAACACCTATAAGAAGTAGTTTAGGAATCATATATTGAGAAAAGCTCTGTAAGAATATCATTTATCTAGAAGTTTTTGATATCTAGATTTTTTTATTATAGTTCCCAAGTTTCAATTTCTCTCTACTTTTTGTTCTTTTCTTTTCTCCATTGGTTTGTGTTTGTTCTTTCTATCATAGTTGTTCCTATACCATTTTTTCGTAAACTTTTATTATTTCTTTTAGGTCCTATGCAGTATATTACAATAAATATATAGTACAATAAAAGTCGCAAATAGCTTGTATTCTAAAATAAATTTGTTATAAATTTCAGAAATATTGGTGTTGGTTTTAACAAATAACATAAAATAAATATATATACCAATACAATAAAAATACTATTATTGTTATAAAAGTGAAGTTGAAGAAACTACTTCAAAATAAAAAAGCCTCATCTTATTCTTTCTCTAGGATATTATATTTCATGAACAAAAACTATGAAGTAGTATAAACACTATCAATCTCCTGCAGCAATTATGGACAATGGTCTATTGGCCACAGATGGTAAAGAATTTCATGTTAAAGTTGAATTGATTATTGGTTATATATAAATAATCTTTATAATAATATTGTAAAGGATTCTTATTTCTAGCAGTTAACCAATATACTATATTCTGATATTCGCGCTATAAAAATATATATTGAAATAAAACTATATCATAATATTTTTGTATGCGCTGAACACACCCCTATATAACAAGGTTTATTTGCCAAAATTGATTCTATCAAAGTCAATTTTAAGCTTATTTTTCCTACAGAAATATATATTTTCTGAGTCTCCTTATATGACTACTGCTATCTATTTTCTATATAACGAACAAAGATATTTACTTCGTCCATGCTCTTTTGCTTTTAGTTTAAGTTTTTGTATGTTTTATTTCCAAGATTTATTTTAAAAACAAGTGTCTTTTCGAGTATCGTACTTCTTCAGCTGGGACACATTAGCAGACCTCATATGCTGAGTTAATCAAATCATTTTCAATCACCTCGTAATATTCTGGCGCTGTGTCGGATTTGGTGGGGAGTCATACCATAAACCACCCCAAATTCCATCAGTGCACAAACCCCGAAAGTATTTCTAAAATGGTCGTTAGCATATTATAATACAGTTAAGCTCAACGCTCCCACCCGCTCAGGCCCCGACAGGATTATCCACCACGCATACCCTCGTAGACTACGTACCTCATGATACCAGAATGCTGCCGCAATTCCATCACACGTTATGATATGATAGGTACACCGGCACCCACTCGGACCCTCCCCCTAAGCCCTAAACTCAGGCACGAGCGGCCAAAACTGAATCTCTTGGCACCATTTGTTTTTCCTATATAAGGCCCCCTCCCCCCACCCCCCTCTTCCCTCTCCAGCTCTCTTTGCCTTTTGGTAAGTCCACCGCTACTTCAACTCCTCTATTATCCCAAATCCGCTAACTATCAAGCAGGCTTAGATCAAATGTAGTATCTGTTCTTTTCAGCTTAATCTCTGAAACGGCTCTCCGGAGCCAGTTTTCTTGGTTAATCTTATTTTTGTTTGCCGAGGGACCATGCCTCTGGCTCGCTACGCTTGGTCCCACCGTGTCGCTGGAATTGCACTGTCTCCAGCTGACGCGAAGTTGTTTTAGCCTTTGTATTTCTGGCCGCTGTGCGAGGGACAAATGCAAGAGTAGACCGTATCAATTGTCGTGAATTGTTTTCGGGAGTTTGAGAACCGGTATGCTATGTACCACCCACCTTCCCTCCTCGAGATGCTTAGCGATGACATGGCTGTTAGACTATTGGCGAACGTTCCCTATCCCTTACCCTACCATGACCCCGCCCGACCACGGATCACCTACGAAAATGGATGTTTTGCTAAGAAAAGTTATGTTGGGGAAAGTGTTACGGAAGATGATAGTTGAAGCGATGGTTGTTTGTACTACAAGGTAGTTGCAGCGCAGATGTTTGCAAGGTTTGAGAAATCACACTAGGAGGTGTTAGATGTTTGGAACTAAGAGATGGAACACGGAGAATGTCACACTACAACGATTCGGAAACAAACGATGGTTCGGCTATGATTAAGGATTGCAGGCGAAGGAAGGAGAAGCGTGTAAGAGGATGAGAGGTGCGAAAGGGATTGAGGGATAACATGTCTTGGAGGATGTTATGGAGTGTGGATGGAAAAGGAGCATGAGGAAAAGGGAAGAAAAAGAGTCCTCCGAAGAGGAAGAAGATTTTGTTCTGTTGATAGAAATCGTGTATATATAGTACTCTGCTGGCAGCACAGAAAGGAATAAGGACCGCAAGACAATATCCCCTCTACCCATCATAGCCTATTCATTTTAATGGCTCACTCAATCTGAGGATTCCAAAACTTGCTGCCATTGTTTTCTCCGCTGTTGAGATAGCGGTGTAATTTCGGCTCCAACTGAACAAGAACGTAAAGAGAAGGTGATTTCCTCTCAACACGTGTGCAGGTATATTTCTTTCAAAAGCTATTGGGAGGAAACGGAAGGTTGTACCGAATAAATAAAACAAAAAGCTCTACTTGAGTACGGTAAAGTGTCATACCTATGCTACAATCTGCGACCCCTATGACTAGAAGCTGACCAGGAACTGACTGCGACAGCCAACAACGACCACCACCATCACAACGCACAGTACAGATCCTCGAAGCTAAAGCTTAAACAACCCAAAACTCATGAATTTCCTTCAGCTATCACAATTTTACAAATGGGAAAATGAAACACCACCATTGGTGTCATTAGCTATACAACAGCCGCGGCTGTACCATGAATACCAAGTGAGTCTGAGGATGAGGAAACCCGAAGCACACTTTAGTATCAACTTTCGACCTATGATCTTTCACAAGATACGTGTACCACAAATGGTCCCCCAAGACAATAAATTTATTCTCCCACTATCCTCTCCATTTCCTCATACCCCAGCCCTTCTTTCTTTCCCGAGATTCACCTGTGAGGTTTTTGGTTCCTTTTTCTTTTGTATATTTCTGGCTCTTCATGCTATATACCGCCTCCCGATGATACCAACCATGATAACCAAGAGGGTGTTTGGCAAATGCTGCTACGACCCAAAAACACAATTTGTAATACAAAATCATGATCCCAATGTAAGCGGTGTTTGTATCCAAAAACCCGATTTGATCTGGGGGGCTTATTTTCCGGTTTAAAAATCATCCATCTAAGCCTACCGTATTTGCATGACAATAATATCATTAGTAATGAAAACCAACGTGACTCTTCTCTACTGTATTTCGTCAGCTTGAAGGGATTTGCATGTTATGGGAAGAAAAGCGAAAAAAAAGAAAAAGAAAATACCATCTTAAGCTGAACCCTGATAAGTAAAAAAAAAAAAAAGTCAAAGACCAAAGTGGAACGGGTGTTTTTGGTAAGAGGTGATCTCGAACCACGATTCCGGGAGTGAGTGAGGGACGTGATTTTAAGAGTTAAATGTGTGATTCCGAATCCCGAAATCATGATCTCGGGGTTCCAAAAATTCCACCCCAAGTTGTTTTTGTTCCTTAAAGTTCTGATGGTTGAGGGACATTTACAAGTTTTGACTTCCAAGATTTTTGCGGGTTCCGGCATTTTTGGTGGTTGTGGGGGTGCATAAGTTGAGACGAAAGCTATCCATCCGTCTCTCCAATGTTTCCAAAGCGAGCGTCAATGAATCAATATCACCACGGTCCCCCATGTACGATACCTCAGCAGTCACCACAACTGCTGTCCAGAGTGTGGTATTATTGACTGGGTAATATACGATTATCACTCTGGCTTCCTCTCCTCAACTACCATAGCTCTGACCAACTCGCTCATCCCCTTCCTAAATGTTTTTAGCTATATTCGAAGGAGATGTGCCCGTGCCCATTTTCGTCCGCACAACAGCACAACCCACTGGAACAGAACCCATCACCCATTACCTTTTTTACACACAAATGCCAAACGTCCCCTTGCAACATAAAAGCGAGTGCGTGCACATGACTCACAAGCTTCCCTGATCCCTGTATTGTACCTGGCCACCTTATGATTCAAAGGCAATCCCTGACTAATAAAGGCTTATAAAGCCAGGTCCCAACCAACCAATCATCGCAACAGCCTCCCCTCACCTCACCTTACCAACTCTCCCCCCTCCATTCCCTCATTCACTCACCTCACCTCGCCTTGCCCTCACCCAAACTCCTAGTCCCCCCCCCCCGAACCCCCACCACGACGAGCAAACAAACAAGCAAAAAAGAAAGAAACCCTCAAAACGATAAACCAACTCCTAACAGACCTCTCAAACCTCACTTTCGGCCCACCACCACCACCATCGCAATCCCAACCACAAACCCACAACCACCGCCACAGCCCCTTCGAAAACGCGTCAACAATGTTCATCAGGTAGGTCCACCCGTCCATCCATTCATCCGATCCATCCATCCATCCGATCCACCCATCCATCCAAGGGCTTTCTTCTTTCTAACAGCAAGGTAGAGTTCGCACACTGACTGGCAAGGAAATCGAACTGGACATTGAACCGGATTATAAGGTCTTCCGTATCAAGGAGCGGGTCGAGGAGAAGGAGGGGATTCCTCCAGCTCAGCAGAGGTTGATTTACGGTGGGAAGCAGATGTTTGTCAACCCCTCCCCTCCTCTTTTTTCTTATGACATGATGCGAAGGGCGGCTTTCTGATTGATTGGGTGGGAAATTCTTGTAGGGCGGATGATAAAGCTGTTAGCGAGTACAATCTTGAAGGGGGGGCTACGTTGCATTTGGTGCTTGCGCTGAGGGGTGGGCGATAGATTAAGTTGGGTTGGTTTTGCTAACGGCTTTTTTATTCTACTCTCGTTGGTCTTTTGGGTTGTTTGTTCAATAGGTGAAATATGGTGGATATCACGTTGTGATTGCGGGGTAGCTTTTCCCCATGGAGGTGGGGAGCATTAATTCCACGGACAGACCGAGCCGCCATACCATGCTGTAATGTGCCAGACACCACCATATCGTGCGTTGCATGGATGGATGAAGGAATGAATATGAAAATTGGAAAAAAAAACACATCTACCGATGAACAATCTCCACACCCTGACCTTCCAACATCCCCATAACGTCCTTCTCACTGGCTTGCAAGTCGGTGCAAATCTCATCGAAATGGTGGCCTCCATCCAAGTACCTTGCCAACGGCAACGCCCTATCCACCTCCCCCTCCGCGGGGACCTGCTAGTTGTGGCTACGGTAGAGAAAGCCTTTGACTATCCCGAAGGAGATGAAGCGACGGACATCTATCCCCTTGAGCTTCGTCGCGTTCTCCATACACCATTTCTTCCGAGTAAGACCTAGGGCCAGGGATGTGTAGAGCTGCAGGAGGAAGGGGAATGGAATGCGAGGGGTGCTGTAGGAGACGTAGGCTTGACACTCTTCCTGCAAACTGGGATCTTGCACTAGTATCGAGATCTCAGCGGTGCGGGCATATATGGTGCTAAATTAGAAGACGTCCACTATTATTAGGCACCCATAGTAACCTTTTTTTTTTTTGGTGTGCAGACGTTAGTTTGGGCCACCCACACATAATACCGGACAGGGGAGAGTGATACAGCAAATGTTCGATACACTTCCTCGTGAGGTTGTAATCTGCGTCTGCCAGTTCCGATATCATCCTGACAGAATTTATACCGTCGATGAAGGGGACGATCTATCTTAACACTTGTTAACCCCCACAACTTATACAACCAGGAATCCAAGAGCGGCAAAACCTTCTGCATCGTAAGATCCCAATTAATGTCCATCAAACGCTCCAACTGCACCGTACAAACCGGCAAATGAAAAGCCTTAACCCGCGGCGGTGCAGCATAAGTTGTGAAAAGCTTGATATTGATTGTATTACTCTCATCTACCCACCCACTGTCAGCCATCCTCCCGCTCCTGAAACAGGCAAGATAGAGAGAGAGCCAGAGGAGAAAAAAGAAAGAAAGAAAGAAACCCACTAATAGGAATCATGCACTCGGAATAATTGTTCAAATCCTCCAACACCTGCTCAATCAAGGCAAACACGCCCACGGCCGTAACCTCATTGCTGAGGAAGCCGCTCTACTCCTCGAGCGCCTTGAACAGTTTGGCCACCTTCCTAACAACGCTCTTGTAAGTGCTGTACTCGACGACGCCTTCGTCGAGGACAATGGCAAAGTTGAAGATGAATTTGTTGCGCTCGTACTTCCGGTCCTCCCGGCACACCGGGTAGCCCAGGATGCGGTATTTGTTCGTGCAGACGGTCACGAGGCGGTCGCGGAGTTCCTGCTTGGGGATGATGTACTCGGTGACGGTCTCAAAGTCGAAGAGCGGGGGGGAGGCTGGTGGTGGAGAGGTGGGGGGTAGTGGTGCTGTTATGGGAGCGGGATTGCCATCATTGTTGGCGGCGGTGGTGAGAGAGGAGGAGGTTGAGGAGACGGTGGAGGTGGAGGGGGGTGGGGGCGAGGGGGGAAAAGTTACGGAGCCGGAGGGGACTTGGTAGGCCACTTGCGGGCCTGCACGGTACAGATTTGTCAGATGTTTAAACAGATTGGCAGAGTTAGACAGATGGAGTGCGGGGGGAGGGGGGGGGAGAACCTGTCCCCGGATTAAACCGCGAATAAAATATCGATTTGATCATACTCTGGCTTCGCCGCCTGGTTCCAACAACACCGGCGAACATCGTTTGCCCTTCGTTCGTTCGTTGGTTCAAAACGTCACTTCCTTCATTCAGCCCCCCCATCCTCCTCCTCGGTCCCCATCAACCACAACCACAAACGCAACCAAAAGACACCCCCCCAAAAGACATGTCCTCACAAACCTCCTACGTCTACCCAACTCCAGAACCCAGCGCCCCCCCGCGCGCAACGGACCAGCTAAGCACGGGGATACAATCCCTCCTAGACCGAACCGTCAAGCAAACGACGGAGAAGCTCCTACAAGTGCACCAATCCCAACAAGCCCTCTCTCAGGAACTCGACCGTCTAATCACCCCTAAACCCCGTTTCCTCCCTCCAACCCACGGCGTAAGTCATTCTGACCCTGGGGTAAGAATTACAGCATTACCTAGACACCACCGATCCACCGAGTCTCCGGCCCACGGTTATTAAACTTGCGAGTACTAGGAAGCGGTTGGCGGCCTTTAATAGTATATATCCTCCTTCACCCCATCCCTAAACTGTATCCCATACTTGCGTTGCTGATTGGAGCGCGGGGGGGCGTTGCAGAGACGCTACAAGCGATACAGCTACGCGTTAATAAATTAAACAAGTTAGTAGCCGTGTGGGAACCACACGGGCCAAAATTTTACCTTATTTCAAATACTGTTTCTTGTAAACTCTAATAGCCAAAAGTATTATCTTTATGATAACATTCATAATCCGCTCTCCATTTAATAAAGAAGATTTTTATTATTAGTTTATACTATATAATACCCTTCATATACTTGTAAAATTGGAACACAATTCACAAAATCACATATATTACAGCAGGATTTCAAAAGGAGCATTGGAAACTTTAGCCACTTAAGAGGTCTTCCAACAGCACTTCAATTAATACTTTTTTTAAATTATTGTGTCCATCATTTTATACTTTATGTTAAGGTTGATATAGTTGGCAAAATATATTACAATTTACAAAAACAGATATACTATAACAGGTATTCAAAAGGAATATTTGAAATGTTAGCCACTTAAGGAGCCTTCAAATAACTATTTAATAAAGCAAAATATTCTAACTATAATATTGGTTTATACTTTATTTTAGATTTTATATACTTAAATAATTAAATTTAATTTTCAAAAGTTTATATATATCTACAGGATATCTAAAGAAAGATGGAAAATATACATCATGATCTAAACGGTCTTATAATAGCTATTAATTGAGTACCTTTTATAACAGTCATGATGCAGTTTCAACTGCTCATTCTCGTTTTTTACAACACTTGAAATTAGTAAGTAATCATCTTATTATTTCTACTGTTTTTATGTTTATACATTTTGACTGCAATCATGTTAGTATTGATTTGTCAAGTTCTTCTATAATAATTATTATACAATTTTATATTTATGGAGGATTATAGCCACAGCTGCCTTATAACTATTCTTCCTGTTCTAAAGGCAAAACCTAACCTTATGACCATATTTTTATCTTTAACTTTAACTGCAATCTTTTTGTAATACTATCATATTATCTATTTATATAAACCATTATCCTCCTTGTAGCTCTATTTACATTTTAGATTTATACCACTATTTCTATAAAGAAGTAAAATATTGCAAGCATTTATTACTTGAATCCAATTTATCTTGAATGTAACTTACCAATAATACCTGAGTAATAGGTCATCTTCTTTCTGTTTATTTACTACTCTCTTGAGAATCATGGTAACGAATACAATTCAGCTTGCTTCAAGTTCCGCATAGCATTGTAAGCCTGCCATATATTTGCTCCTGCTTCACCACAGATTAAACAGGTTTTATATTGTGCACAATTTTGCTTAACGGTAAAATGCATGAATGGTTTGGTTCTTCAACATCTTACACGAAGGGTTGTAGATGAAACATTTAAATCAATTGTTTTAGTGAGCATATTGATAGGTTTTCGACTTCTCTGATTTTCCTGTTGTTGTAATCACAATAGTTAGTATACTTTTCCTTTATCTATTCCATTTGTACTCTTATATAACTTTGTAGAAGTCTTTCTACTATTCAGTTCTTTCTCGTTTTGAGGGCAGTCTCATTACTATTCAGTTTCTT
>NW_003298774.1:74425-79659 GCF_000151645.1 Tuber melanosporum
TAGTCCAATATCTGTCCCTTAATTTTAAAACTCAGTCTGTGTGTATTCAATATCATATTATGTAACCTCAGATTTGCTTTTCTTTTCAATTTTTACACTATCAAACGCCTCAGATTTTATAATCTTAATTCCATTACCTTCTTTTCCATATTTACTTTCATTAATTTTTATCTTATTTGACTCCTTTTGATATTTTATTTTTATATTATTTTCTATCAATTTAATTGATTTTAAGGTTGTAAATACTGACTAAACATGGTAATATAATCTGGTTTTTGTTACATTTGCAGGTGTACTCAGTGTGCTTATTACAGATTGGTTTAGGTATCAATATATGTTTACCCTTCATAGGTTAATCACAATTGGTTATTTATCATATTTTCTTAATACTAAATAAGCTTTTAGCATCTTATTATATTCATATAGAAGACTACTCAGTAGCAATATAGAATAGGGGAGAATATAGAGGTCCTAACTGGAATAGGTTTAGTAGATGTTAAATGTGATAGGGTGTGGGACAGCAATTATAGTTATTATTGTGTTAGGAGTAACAGGATCTAATACCTAGTAACTACTCTAAGTATTATAACCACAAGTGGGATTAGACTCTTGGGAGTACTATGCCACCCATCAGTCCCTGTCAGGGGTCCATGTATCATAATACATATTTATCTCAGTTGCATCCAGTGATTATATTATCAAAGAATTTCCGGTGTCTAATAATATCTTCACAATCACTGCGGTCTCTCTGATACAATACAGCTCATGGAGTAAATGAGAGGGGGAAGCCTTAGCTAGGTCCAAGAAGTGGAATAAAGTAAGTCTGGTGACCACTCAGGGAGCTACTATGCTTTAAGAATGTATGCTCATTTGAAAGAGTCATAAGTGATGGGACAATTGCCAGGTCAGATATGGTATTAAAAATTAAGAAATATCTAGCAGAGCCGAATACCTTTGCTCCAATCCTGCAATATTTAAAAGCATATAGTACTTTGGGAAACCTACTGTAGATGCTAGTTGTCTTCACATAGTATGACAACCTGGCTCAGGAATACATGGTAGTGGTGGGAATGATTGTCTATACCAAAATAACAGCTGCAATACAGCTACTCTGAGCAATTAAGAGTTGCTGACTGTTGGATTATCTACTAGTCCGGTAGAATAGGTACTTAGGAATTAATAGAACATTATCGGGAAAATATCTGTTGGTTTGATTTGCAGTTATGAATGTTTTAGGTTGCCAACTTGGAAAGGTTAAAAGTAGGACTAGCTCTGCTGATACAACTCACCAATAAATTTGAGCATTTCATCAATTGGTGAAACAATTAGGACCAACTCAGTTCGACTCCAGAACCAGGCCACAAACACTGAAAACTCTGAAAATCAGATAATTCCTATTAGGAGCAATATAGTTTCTAATTAGTAAAATAGAAATTACCAAAAGAAATGTGGTGGCTTTCAGAATCTCCAGTTGCTCCCACTATGAAAGAGTACCTAATAGTACATGTTATAACACGCGGAGTCTATGATTTGTATAATAAATAAATGTACTATGTGAATCCTCGTATATAGAATATAGATATAAAAGTGCCTCTCCAGCTTTCGGCTATCAACAAGAAATCAATAAAAGAGCTTTATAACGTAATAGTATTCTCACAATTCTATCCTACTTTATCTACTTCACTTTCACCATAGTTGTTCTAAACGAAACGAGTTATACCTTAAGCCTTCCGTGACAATCTCCATCTACAGAAACAAATCATAGTTGGCTTAGACCACTCTGAGTCTATAGAGATTGTCTCTACCTCATGGATGGTATGCTTGCATGATAGTTTTGAGGGTAAACGCTTAGATGGGTATATATATCAGTTTACTATTTAGTTTGCAAGAAAATTGTCATATGAATTGAACTAGAACCTCTACATAAATCTCTAATTCCAACAGCATATAAGCCTTTGCACACTCCATATTGTTTACACAAAAAGAAATACCAATTTACATGCAGAGTCCAACAGGTGTAGGTCCTACAAATTTGTTCTCTTTACTTTTTCACTAAATCTGTTTCAAGATATTGCAGCTTTGTAATTCCTCACAGCCTACTAATAGTCTCCATGTATCTCCACCAGCATGTAATAATAATGTTGGCTAAGCAGGAAAGTAGAAATATTTGAGTAAGAAATAGACTTTGAGATTCTGAGGATCTTAGGTCTTAGAAGATACATGATAAGACAGATAAAGAGTCGACACGGTTTGCAACTGACAGTAACTATCCTGGTAGGTTTCTAGATTATTACTACATTACTCTTAAATGCAATTGAGCTATCAGCTTATGTTTACACATATCGGATGCTCATGAATACGATCTCAAAGTGAGAGCTTGAACAGCACCGGGATTGGAGCTCTACTACTTCTGTTTCTTGAATATGTGGCTATAGCTACAAGATTTCTAAAACTGTGGCTATATACCTGGAGGAGCTATGGCAGATTTCTTGTATTGCTCATGGCAATAAGGTTCTAACATAGTTGACAAATAAAGAAGATTTATAAGGTATTATTAAAAAGGAACAACTGCAGAAAAGTGCAAACCAGTAACTAATACAGGTACTTGGTTAAGATTCTCATTACTAGTTTTGTTTTAAAGTATTATGTGATATTTAGTTTATATTATACTTTATTTCAAGTATCATTACTGTCACGAACGTGGCTTAGTGAGGAAAGAGTTTTCACGTGACACATGGTTATGAGTCACACATATGTTATCGTTTCACGCATATGACCTATTCGGGTTATATGATTAGTTATGTGTGGGATTTGTGATGCTTTCGCACATGGCTCAAGTATGAGTCATGGGACATGTGCCTGATGAGTATGCCTTACAAGTGTGCCTTACGGGTAAGCCTTGTGCATATGATTTATGTTTCACACATGACCTCATTATGATGTTATGGGTTTCGTGCATATGACTCAGTCGAGTCATATGACCTGTTTATTGCGTTATGATTAGTTTATGAGTTTCGCATATGACCTCGCTATGAGGTCATGGGTTTTGAGCATGTGATCACTTTGGTCATATGACTAGTTTGTTATGATTTAGTTTCGCACATGTGACCACTTTAGGTCACATAATTAAAGGCGGGAAGAACACTATATAAGGAGACCGATGCAGCCGAGGAAGATTGGTTCTTCACGCTTTGTTCTAAGTACTTTTCCTACTTATTACTTTAACAAATATAAAATACCTTTACGATCTTTATCCTTATTGCAACATTTTCGTTACGCCAAGGAAGGTGATTTAGGAAGAAGAGTTAGAGAAAGCTTACGATAGGCGGTCCCGGTAGAAGACAAGGGTCTTGTACTATCGATAAAGTAGGCCGAGGCCTAGACCTATCGTAGGACAAAGGAAGAAGAAAAGAAGAGAAGTTTCGTTCCCTGTTGCCAAGCACTAACTATCCAAAGAGGGATTGTTACAATTACGTACTTGGTTTATTTTAAATTAAATATAATAATTAGCTTGTTTTATATTTTATTTTAGGTATTACATAATACTTAGTTTGTTCTACAGGTTTTTTTAAGTATTTTTAATAGTTAGTTTATATTAAAATATTCTTGGATACTTATTTTGTTCTTTGTTTTAGCTTAAAGTGTTGTTTGAGTCTTAAAGTGGTTTAACTAAAGAGAATAGCTTGATACTTTTAATTAATTTCATATATGCTAGATATAAACATGTTTTTTTATTTCAATACTGCCCAATTCTACAATAGAAAAGGCCAACTAAGATATATAGTATTTCTATAGACTTTGCTACAGGGTAACCTTTCTAATTTTGTAAGTATACATATTCATGTTTTCCTTAATTTACAACTCTCACCTCTGCTCTTCCAGAACAGACCACATGTTAACTATTGTAGGTTGTCCAGAGACCTAGTTACAACCTGGAATACCTGTTATATGGTTTTAGATGTAGCGTGTAGTTACATATAATTTATCTCTTCTAGACATGATCAACCTATGCTCGATTATGTTGAATTACTAGTAGAGTGAAGTGGCACAATCACTCCATACTTAGCTCTATCACTCCTATAAGATACAGCTGTTACTGACGTGAAGTGGAAAATAAATCTCATGGTAAGATGTTACAAAAATGATCTAACATAAATAGTTAGCAAAGTGTCCTCTGAGCAGAGTATCTGTAGGATGGCTAGGGGATAATAAGAATAAACAACAACTTGAACAACCTGTGAAAGCAACGTCTCTCCACCTTTTTAGAGATTTTCCACCTTCAAAGGAAGCAAATGAAGTAGAAAATAGTTCTCAAACCTGATCTCATATGCATAAGAGTAGCAGAAAATATGATATAAAAGCTGTTAGACGAGGCGACCTGATTGCGTAACACTCTGCTCATGAAGGAATACTGCACATACTGGACCTCAGGATCCTACAACAACCCAGATTGTACCTGGAAAGAAAAGATCTTAAATTTCCACCTCGTAATCTACAGGCTTCTGAAGTCACTCAATATATCCTACTGCAAAAGGTCAATCTAGAGCAAGCTACAATAGGACGTTTAGTATACTTATACCGTAAAGGAAAGGCCACCAATGTATATTATGAATGCTTCAGTGAGTAGGGTAATGGTATTAATATCAGCTGAAGGACAGAGCTTCATTAGATGAAAAAAATGTTGACAATTATCTATTACAAATAAGCTGCTGTACAAGTAATTAAATGACCTCAACAAGTTCATACAATACATATTAAAAGAAGTAGAGATGTAGCCAGTGAATGCCTAAAGCTTAGAAATTAAAGCAAGCATTAAAGCATCACTAGCTATATCTTGAAATAAGGATTTTATGATGCTATCTATTTTGCCATGCATTAATAGGTAGAAAGCCTTCAGAATAATAAGCATATTCAATCAACTATGTTACTAAGAGCTAAATGAAAAAATGCTATCCTCTATGAGACAAAAGCACATAAACTATAGCTACTTAGTGCAGCAAAGGAAAACCTATGCATATACTATACGATAATTCTGATAACAAACCACGGTATTCCGAGAAGATAAAAATTGTGTTCATAAAAGAATCAAGCAGACAGAAAGAAGAATATTGTGAATGAAGCAATACAACATAATTGGTAAGATATTGTAATATCAAGACTTTTAAAGGAAAGGCCAGAAAATTCAATCAGAGGTGTGACTACCAGTCGCAAACCATCCTTAATGACCGTTGTGC
>NW_003298774.1:79677-81041 GCF_000151645.1 Tuber melanosporum
GAAGATACTTAGCCAACGTGTTCTAGTTAAGATGCCTGTAAAAGAATTACCATCCATGAGAGACAGGACTTGTAATAGCGTAATTCCACTTGGATTAATTATACTCCATATACCCCCCATGCTAGTAGTAAACATTATCAATTACAATCCCATAGTAGGATACTCTTTCTTAACTGCTATAGAGCAATCATGAAGTGTGTAGAATCTATTATCCATTCCTGCAACAGACAGTTAGATCCTTACCTGAATCAACAACTAGCAAAATCTGAGCCAGAACATATAAAACAATTGTACAATTCCAGCTAGAGGACTATTCTGATGACTATTAGGCACAGATTCTAGAGGAACTTCATTTAATCAGGCAAGTAAACCACTATATCTGCTTACAACATCTGTCCAATGTTCAAAATGTAGGAATTGCTGCTAGCACTGAATGATGTAGAAACCAATTTGAATAACATGTTCTCAAGGTACTAATCACTTTCCTACATGAGGTACAATGATTGACAGGTAGCTTACTTTTCAAAAAAGAACAGGAGAGCTGTGAACTAAAAAATGCTTTACAGGTTTTACTCCGAAAGCTAGACCCTCACCCTTGAACCAAGTATATCGAAATAGTGCATGTCAAAGTTTGCCATTTCTATCGTGGAATCAGGGGGTAATAAAATACACGAATGTGTTTATGTATAGCATGAACTAACCTAATCAAAGGTATCAAGTAACCGATGTTGGCACCACCAGTACAGTATCAGAATAATACTTAAAATAAAACATTAAATAATACTAAGTATTAAATAATTCCAAAAAGAAATTAGAAAAACAAACCAATTATTAAAAGATACTTAAAACAAAATGTAAAACAAAACAAAGAATCAAAAAATACATAAAACAAAGCAAGTATCAAAATGGTATTCAAAACAGAATATAAAACAAAATCCCAAACTGAGTAATAGTAGTAGTTACAGTTAAGTACCAGGATTAATTAGAACATCTGGCTCGGAATTATTTACAGAGTTCAGGCATCAGGTACTGTACCATGTTTACCTATTCATTGTAGTTGGCAAAAGAATCTGCTGCTATCTCGACCTCAAATTAATAAGAGAAAACAGTATTATAGACAGTTCAACTATGCTAATCAAAGTACAGATTCTGATTACAGGTAGATTGGTGAAATTCAGTAGCAAAGTGGACCATGGTAATGCCTATTATTAGACTGCGCTAGACTGGGTATGTAATGAGATGCCAGAGAGTACTATTAGAGTTAGAGAACACTATAGCAAAAGTGGCACTTTATGGGAAGATACATTCTGAGATTACAATGGTACCAAGATAAGATCCTTCTCGTCAACATTAAATCCTTTCAA
>NW_003298774.1:81084-85319 GCF_000151645.1 Tuber melanosporum
TACCATTCCTTTGGCTCGCAAGGTCTGTTGGGGTTTTGAACTATCCTCATTAAGCTACTGCTTTATTTGATTAAGTCCTAATGTTGAGAGGTTGTTGATTGGGAGAGTAGTGAACAACTTGCATATACTTAAGTAGTTTTTATATAGTGCTAGTTGCTCTCCATCAATGCTGTGCATTCATAAGCATCTAGCTCCAATGTGGTGACCAGCTAACCTCCATCGGTGAGACCACAGAACTTCTAGAGCGAGATAGAGTACTCTCTTCTTTGCTAACATGTAGGCGACAGTAGTGTTATCGCCGCTGCATCTTCAATATAGTTGCTGGATTAAGAACTCTTCAGATCATGGTCATATCAGTGCTTAACAGCTATGACAAAGTGGATGTAATACAGAGTAGAGAACTCTCCTTCAATATATATTTTGTCGTGTAAGAATATTTGCAGTCTCTGAACATCTATCAGCTCCTACTTTATTGCATATTATTTCAGATCATAGCTACTTAACTCCTCTGATGAATGCCTTGAGAATTTGACTACCAATACGCACTACCTATAGTGAACCCTACTATAGGTAGCTCACGTTGTGACCTCAGTGGAGCTTTCCAGAGTCCTTCACAGTTCTCCATCAACTCTAGTTCCTAATATATTAGGGCCACTAGAGACAGTTGTCCAGGTTCACCTCTATTCTCTTATAGATCCTGTGGATAGCATCAAGTCAAACCGATTATCTGAGCATACATGGTATTAGAAGAGCATCTACATTTGCAGACTTTTACTTGGCTTACAGCAACTCTTCCAGCGGTAGCCCATAATGCTAGTGACTTATAATGGGGTACCGGCAGGGTGTCAGCCACTGCACCTCAAATCTACAGCCAGTTTAGAGCTCGGCTGGTTGGCCAGTAGTGATCTGCACAATATGAGAATTGAACATCCGATGAAATAGACAGTTCCCAGACTACTTCGCTGTTTCTCATTGTTGGGGAAAGCTGTTATAACGCTCACTCAAGTGTGAAGACTAAGACATATTTTTTTTGACTTATAGAAAGTTCACTAATTTACATGCCAACACTAACCTCCTGTAATAACAATTACTTCAAAGTTATAGTAGCTCATTCTACTACTATTTAATAATGATCATGTATATCTTACATGCTGGAATCTTTTAATTTTCCCAGATAAGCTTAAAAGCTCCTTACTTTTAGTAATATATCTCTATTACCCAGTAGGCTACAAAGTCTCAGTTAGCAGCCCTAAAGTTGCCATTTCTTGTGATAAAATCACCTCATATACCAGAATCTGAATCAGATTAATTTTCAGAATTTTCACTATCATTCACAGTATCCATACCTTTTATGCTAGGTGGTTCCTGTTGTTACCTTGTAGTAAAAGCTTCACATTTATCAGCTCAACCTCTTAGGGCAAGTAATTGAAAATCCATTACATCTGTCACACTTACAGAGACTGGCTCAAGCATTAAGAGTGCTTGCAATTGATCAGGTGGAGAGTGAAAGGACTCAAGATCCCCTGCAGTTCAATTTTCCTACGAATCATGAATTTCAATCAGACGATTGGCTCGAATGATCAGATCTCCAGCCTGAATCAAGATAATTCATATGCATCTCTCTTTCACAGGCTTAGGTGCAGCAACTACATAAGGGTGCAAAGGATGCTTTTGCTTTATAGACTGCTGCTTGAATACATTTTTGCAACCTTCTTAATAGCAACTGCCTTCCTCTTCTCAGCCTTCTCCTTCTGTTTAGGCCTTACAGCTTCGACTTTAATTGTCTCAACTTTCAAATAATATACCTCTCTTTACCATTGGACCTGGCCTCCTCTTGGAGTCTAGCCTGGACAATGTGGTAGGAGTATTGTTGCAACTCAGCCTGCGCAAGAGATATCTGAGTCTCTTTTATCCATTGCTGAAATGTATGTTTGGAACAAGGACGAATGGTTTCAGCACTGTTAATCTACTCTGCTAGTACTTACCTGTTGTCAAAATAATTGTTTGGAAGAGTTGCTAGTTCTAGCTAACCCTCTACTTCAACTGCAGAGTATTCTACACCATTGAGTATCTAACAACTGAACATAGTTACCGTAGGATATTCACCATTGCCCTTTACTGTGTTATAATGTTACAACTTTCAGGGAGCCATCATTTATGAGGTACGCAACATTTCAGTCTTATAAAAATAAATTTTTTTTTTTAAATGACTAAATGGTCTCCTCATGAGTGGTGGTCAGGTCCTGCAAGAATGAGCCTAATATGTACTTCAAATCAAGTGAGTAAATAGCCTAGTGGATAGCTTTGTTCGGATACTACTTGCATAGATGGAAGCCCACTACATCTAAGAGTTGGAGAACCTTTGTAAAATATGTGCGCAACTGGTAGGGAACATTGAGGTTTTCTTAACATTGAATAATACATTAATCAAGGCGCTAAGTGATATGAGTATCTAGAAGAGGAATTCGCCAATGTTCATCTTGACCAGTACCTAAATGCCTGATAAACTAATTGGGCAATAAGAGGTGGATAATATCATTTATATATTCGGTTTGTATAATGGGAATCACCTCAGCACCAGTTAGAATATTGGGGATCCTATGTTCTATAATCTTTTCTCCTAGGCAGATAATAACTGGATATAGTAAGTGGCTACCATCTGTACAGATGCCTTCAATAATTATAATTGACGTGGAGTTCTTGGTACAGGCTTTATGGAGTTCCTCAATATCTGTTAGAATTACCACCACCTTGCCAGTAGCACATCTAATTTGTTCGCCAAATTCATCCATGTTGAAGATATCACAGGCATCCTTGATGCCCTATTTCCACAGTGTCTCATGAGATTCAAGAAAGATATACGTGAAATCCTTCTCTCTTTGGTTTCCAAGACGAACATCAGTAATTAGTGTGGCTTTAATAGTATGAAGGCTAGGGTACTTTTTTAAGCTATTGGTAGAACCAGGAAAGAGGTAGTGCATTACATTTTCATTGTTGATGGAAATAGCAAATGGTGGCATCGATGATGGAAGGTGTTCCACCTAATCCAATCTGTATTTAATCAAGTCAGAAACGGACTACAGCCAGCTCTTAGCATTCTGTCAAGATAACATTATGGCTATAATGCTGATTAAATGTGCCACAAGAGGTTTGTTATTGGTTACACTTGGGTAGCTTAGGTATTCTAAAAAACGATGTATTCACCTTGATCATATTAGTGGCGGGATTTGTATGTTTAACAGATTCCTCTTCCTGGGATTCTGTCGCGTGATGTAAACCTGGCCTGCTTTCAAGTTTCTCTCTTGTGTTCTACATTGCGATGAAGACAGTAGTGTGCGGAGGATATCTGACGTTAATCGAAATAGTAAATCTTGTGTTATTCTGTGCGGAGCAACTACTAAGCCATTGGAGGATTGAGATTGCCAAAGCAGCTAAAGATTCACTTATTAGGCAGGGCTCAGAAGCAACCATTTATAGGATTGGAGAATGGTGAGCTTTCGGTAGGCCCAAGCAGAACTTTAACTATTGTACATGAGAAAATCAGGACATGAGTCGTTGGTAATTACCTGACCCAGAGTTTTAGAGTCAATTACAGTAGTTCAAGGTTGATTGGTATTGCTGGTACAGATACCCCAACATGGGGAGATTGTTGTAACAGGATGTCAACATTGTTGGATAGTATAATGGACTTTCTACTAGCAAAGAAAAGTGGGGGTAAAGGTGTCAGACATGCTTGAGCTTGGTACTTTCTTTTCCCACTATTAGCGACTGTGAAATAGGAGAGAAACCAGTGCTTAGATTTATGTGAAAACAATCAAGTATCTTTGTCAAAGTCCTGTATAACCAGTTGCTTTCAAGATAGGGCAACCTGGCTCCATAGCTGGGTAACCCTGGGTCCAAGGCAGAATAATCATGGACCGCACATAGGGTAACTCTGCTGCGACTTACAGTCAAGCTCTTTAGAATAGTAACAAAATTAACTAATTGCATTCTCATACCCAGTAGGGTAACCACAACTTCATATTTGTACGTAGGAAATTCTTCTTATTACATAGCATGTGTGACAAAGATACCTAAAGGATACGATCTCTGCTTAGTAAAACATGATGTACCACTATTCGTACTACGGTAGTCCCTTTGACACCCTTGAGGGGTTTAGGTTTGAACTAATAATAAAAATGACTGGCCCGGAGCCCTCGTTTCTACCTATGGGCCCGAAACTTTGGTTCCAGAAA
>NW_003298774.1:85469-87001 GCF_000151645.1 Tuber melanosporum
TTGGTCTAGTGCTGGGGCCAGAGTTTGCTCTTACCTGCTCATAGTGGTAGATATGAATGTACTGACAGTAGGTAATGATTGTTAACTATCCCAGTCTGACATGCTCTGCCATACAAAAAAGTAGTCAGGTTCTAATATGAAGTAGAGGTTACCCTGCTGGGTAGGGTAACCCAAGTAGTCAATTTAGGTGTTATCCTCCCAGTCTGAGACAAGTGGCACTAGTGAGGATTGATCATATTTAGCACTGTACTTCAAGCTCTCTTTCTACTTCCATTTCCCTGGTGCAAGCATTGTAAAGAAATAGACAGGTCACATTGGTCATTACCTTCCAGCAACGAGGGAACACCACTAGAGGTGTTAACCTGACCCGCTGCAGGCTTACCCTCAGGGTGCTCGTGCACCTGCCCCAGTAAAGGGCGTGATCCTACCACAGCTGTCATCCCTACATTACAAACAACGCAATTCAAATAAGGAGCATGTGCCTCTTCTTAACCTGACCATTGAGAAACAGGACCACAAACAGCACCAGCTGCAGCCGAAGCTACCAGTGGCTCAGAGAAATCCACAGTGACAATATTCCCACAAAGGTACTGCTCCACTGAACTCCGAGAATTCTCCAGGTCAGGCCCCCTAACTTCAACTGAGATGACAATGGTAACGGAAATATCTGAAATGGAAGGTCAAAGAGCTAATAACTATAGGAGCGTCAGCCAAATCTAGCACAGTGTCAAAGTCATGTACTATTACGGCACTAAGTGACCCGGGCGGTCGAAAGAGTAGAGAATATCATCGCGGTGAAAGAGAATCGGCAAAGTAGGAAACAGATGAGATGCCGAAGGTGAGATAGGTTGGCCTCCAAGGGGAATATTTGTTGTTTTTCACCAATGCGTGTGATGTGGCCTTCACGACATGAACTGGTTATGTGATTGATTACGATAGAACCTTGAGGGGATTACAAGTATGAGTCTGTCATTACCGCGTGAACTTGGCAGATTATGTTTAGGTGTCAACTTTGTTTTTGTATAGTTGTTTAGTTGCATGATGTCACTCGCATAGTTATGACTTGCCTGCCTGTAGGATAAATAGCCCTGGAGAGCCCGCAGGTGGAGGAGGTTGAGCAAGGTTGAATGTAAGAGGATTAATCTCAGCGAGAGTGACATTCTGATAATTCAAATTTAACAGGTTATGAGCCCGGCCCAGCCCTCTGTGAATTATAATCCTATTATTCGATCTCCGGAGAGCAGGATTACTGAGGCGATCAAAGCGAGATGTCTGAGTCATCAAGTCGAGCTACCAGGGCCAGTACAGCTCGCGAAAGGTCCAATGGAAACACAACCTCACTGACATAATCCATTGAGAAGTTGGATGGGTCTATGGCAAATGGAAAAAGCAATTACAATGCCTGGCGATATAGGATTGTCGGAATCCTAACGGAGAAAGCACTCTTGCCTGCTGTTGAGGATAAGGCTACTAGTACGACACAGGAGACTGACTTGCAGCCCCGGTAAACATCCTCTTCAGGAGCTAAGATG
>NW_003298774.1:87640-90551 GCF_000151645.1 Tuber melanosporum
CGCGACACACTGGACTAGAAAGCCTACCCTGGCTACACGCGGTCGCAGTAGTACAATTGCAGATGGCTCGAAGGCTCGAGTAGAGGGCCAGGGAAAATATCATTATTATGACACGAATTGGAGAGATTACCATAAGCGAGGTCTGGTATGTACCAGAAATTGGAGGGAACTTGATATCAGTATCACACATGGTAGATGCGGGATATGTGGTAGAATTCCAAAAGGAGACTTGTATAGTCAGGAATGGGACAAGAAGTGGTGTATTGGGATACAGAGACGGAAGCCTATACTACGTAGGAAGAGCAAGCCAAGCTCTTGAAGAAGCCTCAGGGGATACTGCCAATATAGGCCTGTCCAAAAACCAGTCCCCGAAAGCGACATTGGAAATATGGCACTGCAGACTTTGCCATGGAACGCTAGACTCAATATCAGTACAGGATATTACACCAAAAGTAAACGACAGGGAAATTTGTAGTAAACCCAAACCCGGTAGAGTGATATGTGGTATTTTTGCAAGAGGGCGACAGCACAAGGAACCAAGCACAGGGATATGGGAGAAGGCTAAAGGAATATTGAATATTATTCATTCAGACATATGTGGTCCTATGCCAACTGCAAGAATAGATGGTGAATGATATTTCGTAACCTTAACAGATGAAAAAAGTGGAAGAGCTTGTGTTACTTTATTACACTCTAAGAACCACGCATTGTCTCCTTTCCAGGAATATAAGGTGAGGGCAGAAAAAATAAGAGGGAAGCCAATTAAGGTCCTATATAGAGATAGTGGTGGAGAATACAAGAATCGGCAATTTAAGCAGTGTTTGGATGTAGCTGGAATAAAGCAAATAGTTAGCCCACCGTACAATCCAGCTCAGAATGGATTAGCAGAGAGAATGAATAGGACGCTCATGGTGAGCGCCCAATGCATGATACAAGATTCAGGATTGGGGCAGGAGTTTTGGGGTAATGCAGTACTTACTGCAGTACATGTACACAATCGGCTCCCGTCGCGGAGTCCCAGTGGTATTTCTCCTCTGCAGAATTGGATTGGTAGGAAACCCGGGATCCGACATTTGCGCATTTTCAGATCGACAACCTGGGTCCGTATACATAGAGAGAAACGTCGAATATTAGACCCCAAGTCGGTTAGGTATATTCTCGTAGGATACCCGGAAGATTCAGGATCCAAGACGTATCGCTTATATGATCCAATTAGACAATTGGTAGTCTCATCTAGAGATGTGATTATAGACAAGGCCCTATCGGTAACAGAACAAGAAAGTCAATGCTTAGAGGTTGACGCCAATTGGAATGTGATTCCAATCCGTGAAGATGCACCTAAGGACAATATACCTGAAGAAATATTTGAGCCCTTGGATCCAGTTATACCGGCAACAGAGGCAGATCACACTAACAGCGGACTATGTAATGAGATACATGTCTGGCCACAATGTCAACAAGAACCAGGAGCTGGAGGAGGGCAGTGGAAGCAGAACGCAGACTCAGGAATACAGGGAACACGCAAGTCCAACCGGAATCGAAAGCCAGTCCAGCATTTTGGGATATCAGCAAATATAGCACTCGTAGCCAGTTCCGAAGAAAGAGAGCCACAGACCTTGACTGAGGCATTGATCTGCAAAGTGAGAGAAAAATGGAAAAAGGCATGGGAATTGGAAGTGTTGTCGCTTGCATGTAATAATAGGTGGGAGATAGAACGGCTTCCAGCCAACTGTGAAGCGATTGGATGTCGCTGGCTGTTTAAGAAAAAGGAAGACGGATGGTACCAGGCACGTCTTGTAGTAAAAGGGTATAGACAGCCAGCCGGTATTGACTACCAGGAGACATTCGCACCGGTAGTGAAATTTACAATGATAAGTACCATCCTGGCCTTATGTGGTGGAAATGACTGGGATATTGAGCGAATGGATGTCAAAACCACATTCCTAAACAGTGTACTGAGTGAAACCGTTTACATGGAAGTCCCAGAGTCACTTGAGGTACCTAATAGTAGTAAGATATCAGAGTACAACACTCCACTGGCCTGTCGCTTATGTAAAGCAATATACGGCTTGAAGCAGTCACCAAGAGCCTGGTATGGTAGAATCTAC
Source organism: Tuber melanosporum (assembly GCF_000151645.1). Lineage (NCBI taxonomy): Eukaryota > Fungi > Ascomycota > Pezizomycetes > Pezizales > Tuberaceae > Tuber > Tuber melanosporum. The sequence goes on from NW_003298774.1 coordinate 89,749, forward strand.
ACATTCTTCCGGACTCATGGCTTCCATAGAAGCGATTTTGATCGCAGTTTATTTATCCATGAGAAGAAGCAAGTTGTCATATTGCTCTATGTGGACGATCTGCTTCTAGCAACTCCGAACAGAGTAATGATGCAATGGATCTAAGAGATCCTGGAATCTGAGTTTGAGATGACGAATCTCGTGGTACTCAAGTCGTTCTTAGGATTGGAGATTGAAAGAAACCATGCAGCACGCACCCTACATCTCTCCCAAAGTAAGTATGTTAATAGGATTCTCTTTGCTCATGGAATGAGCAATTGTAATCCAGGATCCAGTCCAGAAGATCCAGCGGTTCGTTTGAAGAAGAGTGATAAAGGCATTAATGCTACGGTAGCCGATGTTCAGAGTTATCAATCTGCAGTAGGATCACGCATGTACGTGATGCTTGGATCCAGGCCCGATATTGCATATGTAGTTGGCAAAGTCATTAAGTACACTACAAATCCAAAAGCTGTTCATTGGATTGTGCTAAAGACAATATTCCAGTACCTCGCAGGGACACCGAATCGTGGACTTTACTATAAAGCAAATAAAAACGGAATTGGATTCACAGATGCTGACTGGGGATCTGGAGATGACAGAAGATCTATGGGAGGGTACGTATTGCAACTATGTGGTACGGCAGTGAGCTGGAACAGCCGTAAGAAGACCACAGTTGTGCTGTCCTCAAAGGAGGCAGAATATATGGCTCTCACGCAGGGAGTCAAAGAATCTATTTGGCTACAAGGTGTACTTCACGAAGTTAGTGCATGGATCTACGAGGC
>NW_003298774.1:90701-96230 GCF_000151645.1 Tuber melanosporum
CCGGGTTAACACAAAGATAAATGTCATTGGATTGGCGCCGGGAGTCAGGGAAATTGCACTAGACAATCAGGGTGCTATTGCACTAGCAAAGAATCCCGAATATTATGCGAGAACGAAACAGATTGATATACCGTATCACTTTATTCGTCAACATGTCGAAACTGCAAAAGTTCAGCTCACGTATTGTCCCACAGAACAGATGACAGCCGATATTTTCACTAAGGCTCTCCCACTACCTGCATTTCAGAGACATTGCCTAGGCTTAGACATAGTGGATCAAGCAGTAGTTTTTGAGGGAGGAGAAAGACTAGAGCACTAGGTTCTAGATGGAAATAAGGAACGCAGCAGTGAGGAGAGGTGTTGTTTTTCACTGATGCGTTTTATGTTGCCTTCCCGACATGAACTGGTTATGTCATTGATTACGATAGAACTTTGAGGGGATTACAAGTATGAGTCTGTCAATACGGCGTGAACTTGGCAGATTATGTTTAGGTGTCAACATTGTTTTTGTATAGTTGTTTAGTTACATAAGGTCACTCGCATATTTATGACTTGCCTGCCTGTAGGATAAATAGCCCGCGAGAGCCCACCGATGGAGGAGGTTGAGCGAGGTTGAATGCAAGTGCATTAATCTCAGCGAGAGTGACATTCTGATCGTTCAATTTTAACAATATTTTCTTGCGGACAGGTGGCCAAACCAGTTACGTATGGCGTCCCAGTATAGCGGAGCGGGCACATTGCGTAGACACTCATGGCCCAGAGCCTACATATCATAGGAAATGGAGGCTCGCACAGCTCTTTCGACTGTGAGGAGTGAAGATGGCTGAATAAAAATAAAAATAGGTAACTGGTTGAACGAACCTCCAGCAAACTGAGAAACAGGGATAACAATAAGGCCCAAGGGGGTGCCCGAGGTTAATAATTTTAAGCTTATTGTAAGATAGAAATCAGAGGCTTTAATTGGTCAACTACAACATTTCATCTTCTAAGACATGATGAAGGTAAAGACACGGAAAGTAGTTAGAATTCAATATAATTTTATTCTAACTCATGATATCAATACTGGCACATGATGTACCGTGACCAGCCCAGGGATACTGCTAACAGGTAGACAACTAATACTAATCTAACAAAGTCCACAGTCATGCTCCTGCCATCCCCAAGCTATACCTGCAGGGAAACAAATTACATGACCATAAAGCAAACCTGTGCCCCCCTCAGACCAAGTCCGTAATCACTCCAGTACTTAGTGAACGAGTGCTAAGAGTAGACAAAGGTGAACAAAATACAACCCTGACCAAGTTACTCATCTAAAACAAAACAAGCCACTACTGGCCGGTCAGAATACTGTCCCTCAGCCTGTCAACTATCCTAGTAAACCACAAAAGAATTGAACATGGCAGGTAGTATGATGTCTTGAAGGAGGTGACCGAAACCTCTTATCACTGCTGGCCAGACCATTGATTCTATGAACATACTTTACAAGTTGCCTCCAAAGAGCATTGTGGTGAGAAGGACCTGTACCTGCCATGTGTGGCCCGAACAATTGTGCCAAATAAAGGAAATACATAGAGGTTCTAGGAGATGGGAAAGATTAATAGTGTATATCTCCTACCTGTCGTGCCAGGCCCCTTCTGACAATGCCCACTGCCAAAACAAAGAACTCAAACAACCACCAAAAAGCCTGGCAAGGAACACCTAAACATTTGCAACTAATACGATCCCCACATACCATGTGCACCTGTAGCTATTAACCTGTCAGTCAGTAAGTCAACTTTATAGCACCATCAGGCTTTATCTAAAGATTTAAGCAGGCTGTAAATACTTAATTAGACTTCGCCTAATATGTCACAGGCTCCACTGGTGCTCACAGGTGCCTGGCCCCTCCAATGAGCTCCTAGCAAGCCTTATATACCAGATACAATAGAGTCCATCCAGACCCATTAGTCCCTCTGGAAGATCAAGCATCCGACAGCTCCAGGATAGGTAATAGCCAACCCCATCAGGCAGTCAAAGGTCTTGGCCAGATGAACAGAGTACCATTCGACAACATGGTATAGCCATGTAGGGCTTACATATACTGCTCAGATGTGCAAAGAAGGTACCACCTCTACACTACAGTACCAACACAAGCCACACTATCTGACCCAGCAGAAAATATTTTGAACCAAGCTAAAACGGTCAGGTATGACAGTCAGAGGAGAACTTCACTAGTCCAGCAAAGGTACAGACTGAATAGTGGGCCAGGGTTACCCTCAATAAATGTGACAGGAGGTGGAAGGGTGAATGAACAGGAGAAGATAAAGAGAAGGTAGGCTCCACGTACATTGTCCGAAGCTGCCAACCACAATTGAGAACTGAACCACTACAATATAGGGAAAAGTGGAGTATCTGGCTACTAATTATCCCACAATAATACAGAAAGCCACAAACAACCTCCATGAGGGTAGGAAAGTTCAGTGTCAAAACCATATACACTAAAGTGAGAAGGAACCACTTGACTGAACTATGGTAAATTCCAGTATAGAAAAGGGTTCCAAGGGAATGGTGATGAATAATATCGCAGGATTCAGACCATAGAAACATGATATAAGGTAGAGGAGCCTCGAAAGTAGTGCCTTATGCCCTGAATAAGAATGCGGCTAGTACCTGAAATTAAAGATATGCGATAGTGATCAAGCAAGTTCACTGGCATTTTCCATTGTGAGAAGTAAAGACTAAATTAAAACTGAATCAATATGAGCTGCTATAGAGAAATATGCCTGTGATCACTCTAAACACAATGTTCTATTACCCCTATTAAAGGTGAAACTTGCAACTAGACCATAGATAGAAAGCTGTTGACATTTTATGAAAGTGGCTTCTAAGGAACTGTGATGGTTTGCCTCAGGTTCTAGCTATATAAAGTAGCTAAAGGCTACAAACTATGAAATGCGAGATAAACAAGTAGAGAGGCTCTTAGCCACACGACAAGTAGATCAGCTCTCAATCGCGCGACACGTTCTCTGCAAGAATAATCAGTGAATCAAGCTAACTGCTTGGTATCAACAATAATCTAGAGTACATAAGCTGACAATCAAGGCTTAGTAAATGTAATAACCGGGAATGTACTTAGAATATAGTATGAGGTGCCTATGCCTTATGGCTGAGCTGGTAATATTTTAAAATTCTTTTCTCACCCCAACTCATAATACCCTCTGTGGTCACATGTGGGAAACCAAATCATAACAAACTAGTCATATAATTAAAGTTGCCACATGTACAAAATCTATAAACCCATTGCAAGGTAATTTGAGAAATTTAGTTCAACAATTATAATACAATAAACAAGTCATATGACCTGAAGTGGACATATTTGTGAAACCACTGACCTTATAACCAGGTCATGTGCGAAACATTAATCCTATACTCAGGACATCCCCAAAGGTCAGACACGTGAGGCATACCTATCTGAACTATGTCCTGTGACTTAGAGTTGGGCCATGTGAGAAACGTAATAAATAATAACTGAAACAAGTCATATGACAGAAATGATCATACATCCAACAACCTTATAATCCCATTAACACATCATCTATTAGCTATATGAAAACCCTTTCTTTGCTAAACCATGTTGGTAGCATTAACTGCTTTCTACTCAAGTTCGAATAGCATCGAGCTGAGAATCCTGCTCCTCTAATTCAACGAAATATGTGTCGGATCTGTCCTACATTATGATTGGATGATTCTTGTTCATCCTGTCTCTGATTGCGCAGATGCTTCGCTTTATTTTCTGGATTCTGAACTTATTCTTCCATGCCATACATAGTGTCATTATATAGCCCTTTGGAGTACACCCAGCTTTGTGTCTATCCCAGAATTTGCTTATTTCAACCATTTGCAGTTTTCTTCTTGCCAAACAATGGTTTCTCTTTGCATGGCGATTATTTCCCCCATTTCCTCTTTAGAGATGTATGGCTTTTTGTCTCTACACTTCTTAGACTCACCATCAGATCCCTTACACTGCCACATTTTATTGCTTGGATACGTCAATAGTACTGGTAGAACTGCCTGATAACTTGTTACATATTTGTAATATTTATTGCAGGATAACACACTTGATCGTATTGTACCATTTGGGTGGTCCTCTTAGCTTGCTGTTAATGGTGATCATTGTGTCAGCGAGAGACGGTTGTCACTTTAAGTTCCTATTCACGTTCTCCTTCAAGTTTGATTGGAGTAGGAGCTGTAATTCTTTGTGAGGGAACTTTGTTGTCTATATCAAGTTCAATAAGAAAGTTGTGAAATGTGTTCGGTATCTTTATTCATCTGAGATAGTACAACCTATGAGCTCTGTCCATGATCTTTGCCAACGTATTGAATAGTCCACTATGGTGATAATCTGATTTCTTGAATAGTCTTGTCCTCCTGATATTGTGTCACAATTACTGGAGAATATCTCCTAATTACATATTCACAGGAGGCTTTCTGTGTTTATCGTAGCAGTCCCAGTATCATAACCTGGTCAACAGCAACTCTGGTTATAGGGATTCAAGTATTTGACTCATATCTCAGTTTTCCATTATCTCCTATATTATCATATGACTTATTGCCCGATATTGTGGATGTTCTCTATAGTTTTTGTAAAAGGATATGGTCTTTATTGTATCTTGTCCTCCGCTTTTGTAGTCAAAGTCTGCTATTGGTAGTAATTCGCTCCATGTTTCTTGTTGACAGTTGACTGATATGCATAGGTATTATTTGTGCACTCTGGCTATCTCATACGTCTGGTCCTCAGTTTATGGGTGGAAGGTGAGACTCAATTGTCTTTCGATTCTGAGTTTGGCCGTAGTTTCTGTCCATACGGGTATGGTAAATAATAATCCAGTGTCAATGATAATGTTCTTTATTAATCTACACAATTTCCAGATTTCATGCAGGAAGGTGTGGGCTAAGTCCTTGCGTCTTAATCTTCTCCCATGCTATTATGTGAGTCATTTTGGTAATATCATACACGATTATGATAATTACGTCATAGTTGTCTGATTCACCTTAGTCGGTGACAAAGCCCATTGATAAGGATTTCCAGTGTTGTATTGGTACTTTGTTGGATCGTATTAGTTCTTAGGATGCTTGTCGGACTACCATTGTTCGCTGACATATATCAAAATGTTTGACATATTTAATGGTCTCCCCACCCGCAAGCCAGTATTAATATGTCCTGACCATTGCTATAGCATTTGCCATTCCTCCATGTGCAGCTGTAGAAATATCGTGTTATTTTTGTATAAGGGTTCTCCTTATCTTTATTTTATCGGCTACCCATATATTTTTGTTATTCCCAAGTGACCTGTCCTTCTACTGGCTTAGCCTTAACCCAAGCTACTTTTTCTTAATATTTTCTTCCTATAAGGCTTTCCTTATTTGCTTGAACTCAACTGCTTATGCGCTAGCTTCAATGATTACTTCATTGTTTCCCTTGAATTGTACTACTTCTATAACTTTGTAGTATTTTGCTGGGAAGAAGAAGTATGCTTTTCACTTTTATTC
>NW_003298774.1:96707-98179 GCF_000151645.1 Tuber melanosporum
AATTTATAATCTATACCCTTTGTCCCATTTCACTCCATTCCCATTTTCATGTCTTCCTTGTCTCACCTATAGAGTATTGTGGCAAGACTGCTTAATCCTTCAAGGAACCTGCGCTAGAAGTCCCAGAATCCGATAAGGTATTAACCACATGTTTTATAGTCAGGTTTTATCCAATCTCACATAGTTCAGTTTTGACCAGATAGACTGTAACTAAACTAGAGCTGATCATAATTCTGAGATCCTCCGTTTCGTAATTGTGGCATTAGTATTTAGTTTGTTTAGAATTCATTCCCAATTCTTATATTGAAGATATAATTTTACTCAAATTCTCTCAATACTGGTGCAGGTTTTCTGATGAGATGAGTATATCATCCAGGTATATGAGGTAACATATCTCGAGATATTTGTTAAATATCTCTTGGATTGATCTTTGAAATGAGGTTAGTATAGGGGTTAACATGAAAGGCATACCAAGAGGCCAATAACATTGCCTATATTGAGGTAAACATAGTTTTCCTTTTGTCATCTGCTTTGATTCGAAGGTTGTGGTGTGTATCCTTGATGTCCAGTTTGGTGAACTATTTTGCTAATTGTAGTTTGTCTAATACTTGTCCAATTAAAGGTAACAGGTATCTTTAGGTTTCAGTATCAGCGCCAAGCGCCCAGTAGTTGATACTGGGTATCATCTATTAGTACTTATAGTTGAAGAATAGTCTCGTGTATACTATTGAAGCCAAGGATTCTCCCACATTGTCCGTATTAAGAGTCTGTTCGATATATTTTCACAGTTCGTGGAGTTCAGCCTGTCCTAGTCGGGCTAACCGCTTAAAGCAAGTTTTCTACTGCTTCCTTGTCTGTTTTCTTCTTTTCAAGTGGGATCATCTAATCTACTACTGCTCTTCTTAGCTGTAGCCTCAGGGCTTCTTCTGAATGAAAAATACCTTTACGAATGGATTGTATTCTTTCCTGATTAATTCTCTTTATCCTATATTATTTTTGTATTTCTGGTCTTGGTATCCCAGCTCAATACTATGAGTGATTTAACTATGAAACACTTTTCCTCTTCTTATGTTCCTTGGACGATCCCGGTCATTTCTCGTGTTCCATAGAGTCCTCCAAGCCTTTCACTGTAATATCTTTAATCTAGATCTTTGTAGTTGTATTGACTTGGGTTTGGTGTATGCTTCTAAGCCCCTTGTCTTCTAATATGGTTTCTTTAAGTTGATTGACTTCATATAGTTCCTCTTTCCTGATTTTACTAATGATGATCGGTGCAATTCCATCACCTATCTGAATTTCGTAATCTTCATAGTTTAGGTTGGCCAGGATTCTCTTTATTTCACTCGTATAGTAGATATCTGGTACTTCAGCTTTAGCTCTGAGTCCATATTTGCCTATTAGATGGTCCTGGGGTGATATCCATCTATAGGTGCATAATCCTAATCTTACAGCTAGATATATCACTATGGGTT
>NW_003298774.1:98981-105160 GCF_000151645.1 Tuber melanosporum
CCAGTCAACCTCTGCATTCTCGTATTCAATGAACTGATTTCCCATGCTTCGGGAAGAGGTTGGCCTTGCTGATCCCAAAACTATTCTTCTTTAACCGTGTTTAGGGCTGGTCCTGCTCTTAATTGGTCCAACTCTATTGGTCATACTGCAGAGGGCTTTCTGCTTTCACTTCTTATTACTTGTTGTCAGAACCCTCCACAGGGTGTTTTTGATAATTCGATTATCTCATCTGCTATGGTGCAATCTAAGCTGCTTAGAATAACAGTCTACAATATCATAATGAATTGCCAAGGTTCTGAAGTATTGGGAGATTGTAAATGGTAGATCTGAACCTTCCCCTGTAGCTTGTCCCCAGTCATTACACTTCTTTAATTGAAAGAAGTAGAGTTAGACAATATTGACCTGTACCTTGTATTGAGGTAGTTGACATTCATTCTAATATGGACAAAATATCTCCTTACTTTGTAGATGTTTGTCAAATTTTCTTCTGCCTATTTGCTTAGCAAGGAGATCACTAAACTATTCATAAAATATCCTGCAACTCTGCATGAGTGCCAATTATCTTTCCATTCTCACCTCTTGAAATGGCATAATGTATTGTACTGCAAGTTTTCTTAATAATGATTCCACGAAAGAAACTTCAATCTTTGTTGAGTGTTGTTTGTATACGGGCATCTACCTAGGTTGTTGATGGATGTTTAAGGGTATGCATATATGGATGAGGGCTCAACAGACGACGCACAAATACTGAAATTTGTATTTAACTAGCAGACCCCACATGAGAAACAATGTGGAACTTCCTTCCTCATTCAACCTGATTCGACAATCTTGTCATAATGTTCTCCATATTCACAGAGCGCAAAGCATCCTTCACATGCTGATCTTCATGTTCACCGTTTATCTGTGCATCCCACATATCTCTCTGCTAACTTTACATTTAGCGGCTGGACAATTTCCCATCCTGCAATCTTCATTCTCGAGTCTGACAAGACTCTCTGAAACTGGCATTCAGTTATAGCTAGCACATTAGTCCCTTGTAACATAGGGGCCAGAGCCCATCGTATTGGTGCTACTGATCCTGCTATTCTGCCACCTTGAGAGCTTCCCATAAGAGAGCTATGGACAGGTAATCCTGTCCCTGTAGTTACCGCACTTGATGTCTTTAAAGGGTCTGAGGTAACCTGTATCAGGATGTCACTGAACCCCCCTATATCAACACTTTGATTATTGAAATTGACATGTAGTTCACTGTCGTGTTTGAATACAGATGTCCAGTATTGTTTGGGGGTGATCTTAGTCAGTCATTGGAGTTTAACGAGTACACCTGAGATTGTGAATTCTGGTCGAATAGAAACGACACGCCTCTTCATCTTCATCTGCATAATAGCTCATAGGTCAATGCTTACGTCATGGATCGTACAATACCAATGTCTTTTATCTGTCTTACATATAGTAAGCTATCTCTAGCTCTATCTCATATTAAGCTTGCACCGTGTAGAAGCAATCAAGGTATGGTGCAATAACAGTAATGATGGTACAGGTGTTTTATATTTATTAAATTGACAAATAGAAAAGATACAGAGAATTGCAGGTAATTTTATTTAAACTTATACCGCCAATACTGGCATAAGATGAGAAGCCGCTGGAACACGGAACGTGTAAACTGGTATACCACTAAACCACAGCTAACAATGTGTACGGTCATGTACCTGCCATCTCTGAGTCATATCTTCATAAGACCTAATTACAAACCCATTACCAACATCAACACCCTCACCAGGCCAAGCTTGTTACCCTCTTGTATAAAGCTAACTAGTATTAGGTGTTACCAAAACTGAAGAAATGACCAACCCAACCAAGTACCTTGTCCAAGAAACCTAAAATCCGTACCACCTATTCTGATATCTGTGAGATAAGCATATCCGTCACAATAGAAAACTAACCTACAATGGTACTCTACAGGGAGCCCAATGGTAGGTATACTGGAAGCAACATGTCAACCTCGCCTACATGCATAGTAGGCTGTTAACCGTGCAAACCCGCTTTACCTGTTGCCTCCATAAAAGGTTCCAGTTAGAAGGACCTGTATCATATGCCTTTCACACATAATAAAATACATAAACTAAAGACAATCACAGGAGTAGTAACTGACGGCACCAGGCAGTGGGGTTTAACTCCGACCCAAGGTACCCTGGCACCACCTGCCATACCCAAAACTGAACTAAAGAAACCAAACAAATCTCAGAAATTTGCCTGTACAAGATTTAAGCAAGTCCAACCACACATCACAACAATCATTCTGTGCCAGTGGTGGTCAACCTAGCCGGCCCATCAAAGATTCTTCCACCTCTGAAAAGCTTTACCTAATAGCCTAATCCTGACTGGAAACACCTAATTAGACTCAACATATCTTGATACAAGCTTGAAACCTAATTGCAGGTGTTTCTTCCCCCCATATCCAGCTTATACAAGCATTATACAGTAGATCCCACACCACACATCCAGCCCTCTCAGCACCTCAGACAGATCAAGAATCCTCTAGCTAAATCACAGCCCATACCTAGTTTATTAGACAGTCACTAGACTGAGCCAGATCAACAGAGTCCCATCCTGTGACCCAGTGTAGCCAAGAACGGTATACCTGTATAGTAGAAAGCCACAAAAGAGGTTGCAGAAATGCCTCAAGAGACAGGCACCAGCCAAACTATCAAGTCCAGGCGAGCAAAAAGCCAGCCAAGCCCGAAACGAGTCAGGTAGGACCATCTAAAGATAGTCTCATAACTCGGGTAAGAGGCACGAATCATAAAATGAGCAAGTAACACCTCTAACTCACACAATAGAAAAAGAGTAGGAGACAGCAACAGAAGCAGATAAAATGAAGTTAGGTCCTACTTGAAATACCTGAAGTCGACAATAAAAATCAGCAAACTGAACTACCTCAACGGATAGACAAGCCCGGTGTCTCGCACCCAATTGTCATGCAAGATACTGAGTAGCACAACGGACACTTTAGGAGGTGAGAACTTGGTATGTAAACGCCATCCCGACAAAGGCGAGTAGCAGAAACCTGACTGAACAATCCCAAATGCCACCTGAACTAAGATCACAGGAATGGCGATACATAACATCATTGGATTCATGCCATAGAAATGCCAATGCAATTAGAAGATGGAGGGTTGTTACTGCCTTCGCTATCCAAGGACTGATGCTGTAGGTATGATGTATATAAGACACAGGACAATCTCCAAGTGAACCCATAGACAGCTTTTATTGTGAGAAGTAATAATACTCGGTTAAAACCTAATGAGAAATATGAGCCGCCTCAAAAAATGACCCTGTGATTCCCACAAACACCATGTTTAATTTTACACCTTTGAACATGAAGCCTGTTGGTAGATGATTGACCTAAAGCAGTAGATATTGTAATGCAATGAGTAGCAAGGAACCGTGATGGCAGGAACGAACTACAAGTATGGTGAGATAATGGCAGGTAACGAAATGAATAGCAAACAAGTAGAGTAGTCCTCAACCATATAACAATTCTCAGTCCCCGGATAGTGGGTGAGGCAAGGTACCTGATCAGTAGAAATTATGACTGTGCGAGTGGAAGCTCGCCACTGAGACAGAAGAAGGCAAGCATAAAGAATGTACTTAGGATTCATTCTAATTTTATTTAAAGTTGGACCGCTAACACTGGCATACTATGACCCTCTACCAGTGCTAAAATACAACTAACCACTATACCACTAACTTTGCATTAACTATGTTTATGGCCCCATATCTGCTATTTAGGAGCCATATGCGCATGTATCTAATTACAAAACTAACAAACAAGAAATCCTCCTCTCCAGTACAGGTCCATAGCTCCTGTTGTATGAGGCCAACCAGTACTAAATGTAGCCAAAGCAGAGTAAAAGAAGCATAAGACAAGGTTTCAGATTGTAGAAAAGATAATAATGTTACCATAAAGCCTGAACACCTTCCTGCAAAAGCCACCTGTCAATTCACACACTGTCAACAAACTTTAACGGTGGGGATGGCACCATGGTTTGGCGGAGCTGACACACATATATACTTCTACTATCTGCATACTCGACTATTGACAATATGAACCCTCTTTTCCAGTTGACTCCAAAGGTTGTACTGAGAAAGAGGACGTTTACCCCAGTACCATTGCACGAAACAAAATTGATAAATGGAAATATAAAGAGGTAGTTACTGATCAAAACAGCCCGTGGGGCATATCTCCTATGCATGGCGTCCTGCCTTCTCCTGCCATACGAGCAACGCAACCAAACATATCAAACAAACTCCACAAAGCCTAGCATGTAAAGTCCAAATAAGTCTAACTAGGTGATCACAATCTATTATCTGCCCAGGTGGCCCTTGACCTACCCAGTCATTCGTAGAGCATTGCAGCACTCCTCAAGCCAGTCTAACAGTGCATGCAGAGGTTGAAACAAGTAATTAGACACTGAACAACCTGATACAAGCTAGATCTGTACTTGCATGTAGCTCTCGCTAAGAAATTAACCGCACACAAGCCCTCATACATTAGACATGGCAGGACCCATGGAGCTCCCTCAGACTCTAAGACAAAGCAACTATCCGACAGCCACATGACAGTTAATACCTGATCCGATCAGGTAGCCAATAGTCCTGGACAGAGCAACAAAGCCACAACCCGAGAAGCTGTGTAACTGAGGGAGGCATATGGGCCATGGCAGAGAGCCATAAAGAAGTGAGCACCAGTCCCAGAAGGTATTGGCACCAGCCACGCAGTCAAAACCAGCCAAACCAAAGCCTATACCAGCTGGGAAAGAGTGAGTCAGTAACTGCCAAAGCTAGCCCCAGGGGTCTAGCAACAGAAATAGAGCAAACAACAGGTAAGAGGTACACCTAACGAACATAACAGAAGGGACAAAGAGAAGGAACATAAGAGGCTAAAGAGAAAATATGCTGCAATTGCAATGAGTAACGCCTCAAACCACAATATGTAACCACGCAATTTCAAATTACAGACAATACTAGTGTCTAGTAGCGAATTACGCTCTACCAGCACGGAGAATAATAAGATGCCAACAAAGCAGAAAAGGTAATCATATTCAAGGCGATTTGAACTGAGGCGAGAAGGAGACACCTGACTGAATGATGGTATATGCTACAAGTACAGAAGCTCCATGGAAATGTTAATAAACATGATCCTCAGATTCTGACCGTATAATTGAAAGGTAAGAAGAAAGGGCAAGGCAGTACTCTCCCATTCCCAGTAGAGTGATACTCTTGGTATGACAAGTTGAAAAAACAAGAGAGTCATAGAGTGAAGAAAGTGGTATTCTTTATCTCGTAAATTAAAAGCTCTATTACAGCCCAACAAATGTGTGCTTGGCAAATGAACGACATTGGTGCTCCAGCCAAATATAAGGTTCATTTACTACAATAGAACCCGAAACCTGAGAGTACACGACAGAGAGGCAGGCGAAGGCATTTTACTACTAGGATCTTGATTGTGACTGTGATTTACTACTCGAAGTGTCAGCATCGTGATATATCCAGCAAACAAGAAAGTGTACAAACTGGTACACCAGCACTCAAGGGCACCACAACTTCAACGCCAGGATGCTGGGCAAACCCACATAACTGTCCAGTATCAAGGATCATCATCAGCACAAAAGCTCAATACAGATATAGAATGAAGGTATTGTCATGGAAAGTCCTTAGATCAAAGCATGAAGAGCCTAGCCCCCTCAGCTGTACCAGGCCTTTTGTAAAGTTCACTTCTCATGCCAAACCATGTGAGCTCAAGTGGTCACAGGCGCAAAGTCAAATCATACCAAGCTAGCTATATGGCTATGGTAGTTATACATGTGAAACTTGTGAACCTATTGCAAGATATTATATGAGAACTCATAAGCCAATCATAACTTAATAAACAAGTCTTAAGAACTGAAGTAGTCACATATGCGAAATCCATTTCCTTATAACACAGTCATATACCAAATATCAATCATATGCACAAGGTATATCCATAAGTGATAGTAGCAAGGTATTCATGCTGGATACATGGACAATGACTCAGAGTCGAGTCAAGTGCAAAACATTACAAATCATAAAATAATTAAGTCATATGACAAAAATGTTTATAGTCACGATCGTGTCACTGGTAGGGCCTTATGCGT
>NW_003298774.1:107009-108535 GCF_000151645.1 Tuber melanosporum
CGCCTCACGTTCAGTGCGGATGTCTCGGGTATCGACTAGGACTTTATGATTAACTCTCAACTACCACCTCTCAACAATCCATGGTTAATAATCAATGATCTGCTATGTCTATTTTAGAGCAAAATAATAATCAATAAGGCTAGCTAATACTTTGTATACACTCCCCTTGCTTTCAATACTACAGCTACACTACTAGGCATTGATTTCCACAACTTTTCAAAAAACTCCTGAAGAATTGTCTCCAAAACCAAAGGTAATACTTGTGCAAGCCTCTTCTTAACAGCTTTTTTTCCTCCTGAAATATCTCCAATCCTTGGATACCATTGGTATAATGTCTGTTTAAGCTCAGCCCATACATGCTCAATAGGATTTACATTTGGGGAGTAAGGGAGGTATTCCACCAATTCAATAGAATTTATTTCAAACCATTCCATAATACTACAGGCCTTGTGAACAGAAGCATTCTCTTGCTGAAAAAGAATATCTTCAAGTTGCATACCAAATGAAATCATTTGATGAATTACAGGAAAAGGATGTCTTCTGAAAAGTCTAACATACCTGGTCTTGCTGATATTTTGGGCAATAGGAACCAAGGACCTTTTCTCTTACCCCAAAAGCACCTCTATTCCATAAGCAAAATACCCTTATCATTTTCCATTGGGTGAATACAGTCTGCAAGACACTGCTCTCCAGGTTCTCTAAAAACCCACTGCTGCCTTGGATCCCTGAATTTCTCCACACTGCACTAATTTGTATGCAGATGACTCTCACACAGTTCTCAGCTGTCCAATTCCTAGGAGCTGTGACCCATCTTAGTCTCTTAGCTATATGGACAGCTTTGAGCTTGGGTCTTGACTTGGCTAGCCATTTCTTCATATTGGCATCTCTGAGTACTCTATCAATTATAAATTTGTTAAAGAATGATGTTCTAGCACTCAGGCTCAGAGGGGTACCAATCAGTAGAAAGAGACACACCTAGCGCATATTTATCCCTGACCTCTGATCTAGTCATTTTCCAGTTAGATTTGGCAGCCTGAATGATTGTGCAATGCTATTGCTGACTGAGAACATGTGTGCGACAGGGATGAGTAATATTATCCAAGGATAGATGCTCACATGTACAAGTGAGGAAGCTTTTAATAGTTGACTATAGTTAGACAATAATTTAAGCAACCAGAGCAATATTCTGGAGGTAGTGGAAAAATAGGATAATTATGCCTTTTTGCACGTTGGTCATTTCAGTTTGAGTGGTCTTTGGGTTTTGTTTTTTTTAGCTTTGATTTATATTTAAATCAGTTAACTATTTGGAATTCAGAGGAAATTGAAATTAAGGAATATTTTGATAGAGGATCATGGTATTATGTTGTAAATAATTGATGGGGCAGGTATCATATGGTCAAGCGATCACCAAGGTGGAATTAAGAATATCCCATTTTTGATGAAGTGGCTTAATAAAATGATCATGAATACCTCTTAAGAGGCACTGTAGGAAAAACCAAAATTAAGAAAAAAACAAAAAAAAAAGG
>NW_003298774.1:108793-120509 GCF_000151645.1 Tuber melanosporum
CGCGGCGCTGCCCTGGGCCTTCAGTGTCCTGGCTCTATAACTCAAGAGCTTTCCCTTTTGTATTGATTCCTACTTTTTACATTGTGTCCCTTTTTTTTACCCATTGTCACGAACGTGGCTTAGCGAGGAAAAGGTTTTCATGTGACACATGGTTATGAGTCACAGGTATGTTATTGTTTTGCACGTATAACTCATTCGGGTTATATGACTTATTATGTGTGGGATTTGTGATGCTTTCGCACATGGCTCAAATATGAGTCATGGGACATGCGTCTGACGAGTGTGCCTTGCGGGTAAGCCGTACGCATATGATTTATGTTTCACACATGACCTCATTATGATGTCATGGGTTTCGTGCATATGACTCAGTCGAGTCATATGACTTGTTTATTGTGTTATGATTGGTTTATGAGTTTCGCACATGACCTTGCTATAAGGTCATGGGTTTTGAGCATGTGATCACTTTGGTCACATGACTAGTTTGTTTTGATTTGGTTTTACACATGTGACCACTTTAGGTCACATGATTAAAGGCGGGAAGAACACTATATAAGGAGGACAATGCAGCCGAGGAAGATAGGTTCTTCACGCTTTGTTCTAAGTACTTTTCCTACTTATTACTTTAATGAATATAAAACACCTTTACGATCTTTATCCTTATTGCAACATTATCGTTATGCCAAGGAAGGCGCTTTACGAAGAAGAGGTAGAGAAAGTTTACGATAGGCATGGCCGGTAGAAGACAAGGGTCTTGTACTATCGGTAACGTAGGCAGAGGCCTAGAGCTATCGTAAGACAAAAGAAGAAGAAGACAGGAAGAGAAGTATCGTTCACCGTCGCCAAGCACTAACTATCCAGAGAGGGATCGTTACATTACAAAGCGTCTCCTAGTGCGACGCCAAACGATACAAGACGGCATCCTTCCACCTAGACAGGGAAGGAGATATTGACATCGACGATCAAAATCTTAATCTAGGAGGATTCAGCGACGCCCTAGATCACGTCTCAGCAGAACCCTGGAGAGCAGCAAGCCCAGTAACACTGGAGAAAGGATCACCAGTCGATAGCTCTCCTGCTGGAACTCCACAACCCGAGAGAATATCGGGATCTGCAGTACCTGGGCCACGGCCCCAGCCGCTCCGGCACCAGGAACCAGCATACTTGTAATGACACAAAATCAGTCTCAGGCATTTCTTGCAGCCATGCGAAATACAGGGTAAGGGAATGTCCAACGATGAAAAGCAAAGGAGCCCGACACATAAGAAGGAGCAGAAGATAAGCTACGAATATTCTTAGCACAATGCAAGAGATATTTTGCTGTTAAATGGATACGGAGATCACCATGATGAAATTAAGCTTCCATATGTGGAATCTCCACTCAGAGGGCTCGGGGGACAATGGATCATGCCCTTCCAAGATGGAAGGAAGCAGAGGGAATAGGTCACATACGAAGAGTTCAAGGCGACACTCTTTGAACAATTTGGATATCCCAACGCCAAGATACAGCAAGACGAAAGCTAGAAAAACTCCAGCAAGGAAAACAAACGTTCTCAGCATATTGGAACGAAGGTCGACTGTTGGAATACGAGGCCGAGTTTGATGATGCGACTCTCTACATCATCCTCCTGAGAAACTGCAGTGAGAGACTCCGAGAGGCATGGGGAATCTCTGACCTGCACTATACGATAGCCGAACGATTTGCAAGATGGGCAATCAACAAAGAAAACAAATTAAACATGGTTCGGAGCAACTCGGAAAATACTATAGCACATAGAGTGGTCCAAATAATCCAGGAATGTGGATGGGACCTTCAAACCGCAAGCATCTTGAGGAGAAAGTCGAGTATTACCACCAGGCAAACCAATGGAACTAGATAAGTCAAGATCATGGCCTGCTCTGAATCTGTCTAAGGAAGACTATGCCAGAAGGAAGAATGGGAAACTATGCCTAAGGTGTGGAAAAGCAGGGCATCGGATACAAGAATGCAGAAGCCGACCGGACAATGGGTACCAGGGAAACAGAACTGCTGGAAATAAGCGTTTCCAAAATCAGAAAATTTCGCAACATCCGCGAAATGATAGCAGAGGATTCACCGGCGGAAAACGACGAGGGTCCCCAGTAAATGGTGGTCTGGGAGACCCAGGATGTGGACCTGGAAAACCCATCAAATTAGCAAACTACTACACGGCACTACACACGCAAAGAGGAGAAGAAGAGGGAGATCATGTGATGATCAAAATGAAGATATACAACAGAGAAAGCGAAGAAACAACAATATATGCAATGCTCGACTCGGGTGCCACTGAAGACTTCATCGACAAATAAATATGCGACAAATACGGCCTCCACACTAAACAAGCCAAGAAAGCAGGACAAGTCTACTTAGCAGATGGAAAACCAAGTGCTATAGGTCCTATAACCCATACGGCAACAGTACCCATGGA
Organism: Tuber melanosporum; assembly: GCF_000151645.1. NCBI lineage: Eukaryota > Fungi > Ascomycota > Pezizomycetes > Pezizales > Tuberaceae > Tuber > Tuber melanosporum. Next base: position 111,238 of record NW_003298774.1, read on the forward strand.
CATTGACAGCCATAGGGAAACGGCAACCTTTCAAGAGGCATATCTGAAAAACTATGAGATAGTCCTAGGGATACCATGGTTACGAAAGCATAATCCGACGATTGATTGGAACGAGAACAGGATGACCTTTAAAAGCGAACTATTTGCGACACAATGTCTCAACAGTTCACCTGTGGTCTACTCAATACCGATATGAGAAGCGGAGGAAGAAACTTTGCATGCAAAGTTTGCTGAGATGCGGCAAGACAAGAGGGTCCGGATACAAAGACTGGACCAAGAGGCAAAAGTGCCTACCAAGGGTTCCAAAGGGGCAGCAGGACACGACCTATATGCCAACGAAGGAATCAAGATACCTGCCAACGGGCAGGCAACGATAGCGACGGGAATAGCCATTGGACTCCCAGAAGGCACCTATGGACGAATAGCACCCTGCAGTAGTCTAGCAGTCAAACACCGACTCATGACCATGGCAGGTGTGATCAACGTCGACTATACCGGTGAAATCAAAATGGTCCTGGCCAACCTAGCTCAAGAGCACTACCAAGTCCAGAAAGGCGATCAAATCGCACAGTTGATAATCGAAAAAATCAACCAAGAGGATCTGCATAAAGTATACCCACTGGAAGAAACCATAAGAGGAAACAAGGAATGTGGAAGTACGGACCAAAACCAGCTCAATACAACAAAAAGAATTGAGATCAAAGAGATCACAGCACAAGCCTTTAGACGATATTATCAAAGAGGAGATACGACAGGAATTCTCAAATGGACATATGAAGACGAAAAAGCAGTTCTAGCAAAAATCAACATCAGTACAGAGCTAGCAATCCAGGACAAGAAATACCAAAGCAAAAAAGGATGGAGAGAATTGGTTCCAACAGAATATCACCAATTCACAAATCTATTCCAGGAAGAGGAAGGTATGGAGCTACCACCTCGAAGACCAGGAATAGACCACGAAATTCAGCTGGACAAAGACGAAAAAACGGGAAAGACAAAAGAGATTCCCTATAAGAAGTTATACACCCTAAGGGAAGCAGAGCTCGCAGAGCTTAGGAAGTACATCGTGCAAAACCTAAAAAGAGGATGGATCTGAGATTCTTTCGCGTCAGGAGGATCCCCAATACTATTCGTCAAAAAGAAAGACGGAAAAATGATACTCTGCGTGGACTACAGAGCCCTCAATTCGGTTACCAAGAAAGACCAATATCCACTACCCTTGATTGGGGAAGCACTGGACAGACTACGCTCAGCAAAATACTTCTCCAAACTCGACATCAAAGACGCATACCATAATCTACGCATCAAGGCAGGAGACGAATGGAAGACTACATTCGCCTCCAGATAGGGAATGTTCGAATACTTGGTTATGCCCTTCGGGCTAACCAACAAACCGGCTTCATTCCAGAGATGGATCAACAAGGTACTTAATAAGTACCTCGACATATGTTGCATCGTATACTTGGACGATGTACTCATATACTTGGAAAACATACAACAACACCAAAAAGATATCAGCAATATCATGGCGGCAATACAAGGATCAGGAATGAAGATCAAACCAACAAAATGCGAATTCCGTAAGGAAGAAACAGAATACCTTGGATTTATCATCAATCGAAGTGGGGTCAAGGTCGACCCTGTTAAAACAGCAGCCATATGGGATTGGGCAAAACCAAACAACAAGACAGATGTTCAATGCTTTATGGGATTCTGCAACTTTTATTGAAGGTTCATAGAGGGGTTTATCATGCTTGCAAAACCACTCTATAACCTAACGAAAAAATACAAGATATGGGAATGGGGAGAAATGGAACAAAAGGCTTATGATGCAATACGAACTCCTCTAACATCGGCACCCATATTGGTCTATTTCAACCCAAACCGAAGGACAATAATCGAGACGGACGACTCAAAATATGTATGCTCAGGCATACTATCGCAACAATGCAACGATGGAAAATGGAGGCCAGTGTCCTATCGATCAAAGACAATGACCCCTGCAGACTGCAACTACGATGTTGCAAACAAAGAACCATTAGCAATAGTTCTAGCATTAAAAGAATGGAGAAGATACGTTTCGAACAACAACCATCCAGTCTGAGTTCTAACCGACCACAAGAACCTGGTGCTGTTCATGACTACGAAAGAAGTGAACGATCGCCAGATACGATGCATGGAACACCTCAGAAAGTACAACTTCAAAATCGAAATACCGACAAGGCAAAGAAAGTGGAAAGCCAGATGCTCTCACAGGGATTGCAAGCGACAAACCACAAACGAAAGAAGACAAAATAATCAAACAAACAACACGGACCCTATTACCAAAAACCTACTTTGAGGCAATGGAGGTTATCCAATTCACATCAATGGAGGAAAGAGGAATTGAGAATGCAAACGAGAAAGACAAAACAATCCGGGCAATAAGAGAAGCTTTGGAAGAAGGAAAAAAGGAAATGCAAGGAATTGCACTGGGGTTATGCTAATAGAAGGACGGATATGTCTGGTACAATGGAAAACAATGGATCCCGGAAGAAGAGGAGATAAGGACAGACATCATACGACAACACCATGATATCCGAACAGCAGGACATGGAGGAACGGCTAAAACCACGGAATTCATCACAAGGTCATTCTTTTGGCCAGGACCGCGCGAAGATGTCAAACGATATGTCAAAAACTGCGACATATGCCAGAGAACGAAAACGGCCAAACATACACCATATGGATTACTAAAATCAAACGAGATCCGCGAACAACCATGGGAAACAATTACTACGGATTTCATCACAGACCAACCAACATAGGAAAATTGCGATAGCATCCTGGTCGTGGTGGATCGCCTGACCAAAATGAGTCATTTCATTCCTGTTAGAAAAGACATCAACACGAGGGATTTTATACAAACATTCTTCCGAGAGGTATTTCGACTTCACGGCCTCCCAAAGAATATCATTACCGATCGAGGAACACTATTCACATCGGGACTATGGAAGAAAGTAACCTGAGAAATCGGAATACAAAACAGAATGAGCACAGCATTCCACCCACAAACGGATGGACAAAGGGGACGGGTAAATGCGATACTCGAACAATATTTAAGGGCCTATGTCAACTATCAGCAAGATGATTGGTACAAGCTGTTATCTATGGCCAAATTTGCATACAACAATGGAAAGCAAGAAACAATTGGCAGGACACCCTTTTTCAGAAATTACGGACAACATCCACAAATTGAAACCACATATCATACGATTCATGATGTGATACCGGATAAAATCGATATGGGGAAACTACACGAAAGATTACAATATGAAATGAGTAAAGCACAACAACGACAGAAGGAACAATACGACAAGTACCGAAGACCAGATCCGAACATACGACCAGGAGATATGGTATGGCTAACACTACGCAATATTCATACAACGCGACCAGCAAAGAAATTGGACTACAAGAAAATTGGACCATTCTGGAAACTGGAAAAAGTGGGCAGCTGAGCTTATATACTCGACCTTCCCCCCTCAATGCGAATACACAACACATTCCACATCTCACACCTCGAACTACACTGCGACAATAAGTTTTCTTCACAAACACTTATTCCTCCCCCTCCGATCGAACTCGATGGAGAACCAGAATACGAGCTCAACGAAATAGTCGATTCCTGCTTCTTCCACAGACACCTCCAATACCGAGCCAAGTGGACAGTATATTCTCCTTAACACGATAAAACCTGGAACTTCGCACACAACTTCGAAAACGCACAAGATTCCATCTCAACCTTCCACCAGCGATACCTAGGCAAGCCCGGCCCAGCTGATGATCATGTTCAACCAAGACAAAAGATAGGGAAAGGCTCCCGTGCCGTTGTAGCAACACGAGGGCTGGGGCGATAGCCACTACCAAACCACACCTACCAGCCCCGAATACTCATTCATGGGGCCAACTGACGAGGAACTTAAGGAAAGCGAACAACAAGCACAGTATAACTCCATGTCATGGACGGTAAGCTACGATGAGGGTTGTCAAACACACTTTGACGACAAAGAAGGCGCGGCATGGTTCCTGAGGGAATGTCGAAAGCGTGGCCCACACGCGGACCACGTTCTAAAGCATTGGCAACCATGCTTGAGAAATCGGTGCAGAATGTACAGGTCACAGAAAATATCTGCGGGATTCTACCCGCAGAAAGATGGAAGCAGGAAAGATTTGGAAGGAGAAGATGCTAGAAAGGCATGGGCCGTGAGGAAGCGGTCCAGGGAGGGAGGGGCCCGAAACTGCTCCGCAGATACGGAGCCAGATGTCAGGAGCCTACACAGACATATCCGGATACTCCGAGAACAACTGGGCCAAGCTGGGGCCACAATCTCGGTAAACGACAAAACGCTCTCGGAGCTTAGACAGCTGAATCACAATCAGCGGCATACCATTGAGATGGCGAATCTGGCTCAGGAAGCGGTAAGGGTCAGATGGAGGACAGCAGACGAAAGGTTCCACCAGCTGAGAAGGACCAGGCACTCAGCAGGATGGGAACTATTGAAACTGGGAGAAAGTGCCTGATGGGACTCAGGCTTAGGAGGTAGGGAGCTAATATCACGAACGTGGCTTAGCGAGGAAAGGGTTTTCACGTGACACATGGTTATGAGTGACAGGTATATTATTGTTTTGTGCATATGACCTATTCGGGTTATATGATTTGTTATGTGTGGGATTTGTGATGCTTTCACACATGTCTCAAATATGAGTCATGGGACATGCGCCTGACGAGTATGCCTTACTAGTGTGCCTTACAGGTAAGCCTTACGCATATGATTTATGTTTCGCACATGAACTCATTATGAGGTCATGGGTTTTGAGCATGTGACCACTTCGGTCATATGACTAGTTTGTTATAATTTAGTTTCGCACATGTGACCACTTTAGGTCACATGACTAAAGGTAGGAAGAACACAATATAAGGAGGCCGATGCAGCGGAGGAAGATAGGTTCTTCACGCTTTGTTCAAAGAACCTTTCCTACTTATTACTTTAACGAATATAAAATACCTTTACGATCTTTGTCCTTATTGCAACGTTATCGTTACGCCAAGGAAGGCGCTTTACTAAGAAGAGTTAGAGAAAGTTTACGATAGGCATTGCCGGTAGAAGACAAGCATCTTGTACTATCGGTAACTTAGGCAGAGGGCTAGAGCTATCTTAAGATAAAAGAAGAAGAAGACAGGAAGAGAAGTATCGTTCCCCGTCGCCAAGCACTAACTATCCCGAAAGGGATCGTTACACTGAACGAAGAAATTACTGGAGGACTATTCATATCAGAGATTGGCTGAGCCATTCAGCTTACAAGATCTCAACCCTATTAAGAATACCTGGGCAACTCTCAAAATGCCACTCAGCAAGCAATTTCCCAAGATTGAGAAAAGGCCTTATAGTGCGTCTAAGCGATTTCACGCAGCGAAGAAAGAGTGGAACCTCATTCCTCCCGTGATATTTGATCAGTGGATTCCAAGAATGGATGAGAGCATTCAGGTTGTACTGGATGCAGATGGAAGCTATACAAAATGGTAGCATTAGGAAACTGTTATTTTCTATTTCTACTTTTATCTATTTTGAAATTGTACTCTTTGGATTTTTTTAGTGTAATTAATATCATTATTTGTAGTAGTGGTACAGTTGCCTTAAGTGGTACGTAGACCTTTCAGACATGACTGTACCTCTTAATATAGCATAACAATTACAATTAAAGTAACTAATCAACAGTTACTCTACATGGAAGACTCTATTCTACTACAAATTCAACTGTGCAGTCTCCTGATACCGGTATCGGTACATATTTTGCCAACTCTAATACTACTTTGTAAAGTGCCATTTCACACTCATTACTGTTTGCTCAAATATATCTTAAAGCAAGGAAAGAGTAATTCTAATATCTATTACCAATATATTTAGAAAGTTCAAGCAGACCAAGTTGCATTTCATTTCTGTTCTTCTCAATTTAATGCTTATTTTATAAAGTTTGATCAATCATACTATTGTATATTTTTCTAAAATAAGCATAACATTATTTTACTTTCTTTATTCCTTGTTGTAATTATCTGCACTCATATTCTTTCTCTCTTTTCTTTTTCTTTTTCTTTTTCTTTTTCTTTTTCTTTTTCTTCTTCTTCTTCCATTATAATATCCAAATATATTAATTATTTTGTCAATTATTAACTAGCAACATTCTATATAAAAACTGAACAAGACAATTTACCTCTTTATTATTTATGTGCAAAACCAGTAAACTTCAAGATTCTCTCTAATATCTATACTGTCCTACATTAATTATCTCCCTGCACTTGACATACTAATACTATCATAGAGTATCACTTACTGCCTGATCAGCTTACTAAGCATGCACATGAATTAACAAAGCCGTTGATTTTAACTGTCAGGAACCATACTAGTCTCATAGTTAACCTTTATATCCTCTTACTCTAGTATATTCCTTCTCCTAAAGCAGGCAGCTATTTGATCAATGTACTTACCATACTGTGATAATACCTTATATAGATCTTGAAACACCGCATCTACCATTCTTCCGGTTCGCGTATCACATTGTCGCAGTGTTATCGTCCCCATTACCACATTAGCTCGAACAATCGAATCATCGCCGTGCAGCGTTCTTAGCTCCGTTCTGAAACAAAAACTTCCCGGAAAGCCTACACTAGCAGTCAACAAAAATGGAACAGGAAATTGCGTTAACCGTTCTCTGCTGTGACTCACACCATCCCCTATTCCATTTTTGTTGACTACCGGTCCTAAGCTTTGCTGGGGCATAGCATGCCCCGTGCGGAGTTTAGAACCCGGCACGGAGATGCTCAAATTTTCGAGTTAATACGGTACGCTACTAGTATCAAGGTCACTCTTCCCCCATGAAATCGCGGTTTCCCCTCACAAACTCAAAGTCCCCATGCCAACCTTCCCAATTACCTGACAATAACGAACCCGAGAGACTAGAGGTCCTGTTTTTATCGTTACACCGGTAAACACACAACTGCACTCCTCGCCCGGGCAAAGCAATCCCGGCAAAATAAAGCCCTAACACAAAGGGCAGGAATGTGTAAGGCAAATTGGAAAATTGTTTCAATGCGCATCTGAGCGCCCATACCAAATTCGGACACAAAGTGTCAGTGTCCACCATGCCTGGAGCGGTAGCAGCAGTAAAACCAACGTCACAGCATCTGGATACCTCACACACAAATAGCCGGCCATCTCCTTTTGTCACATTCCTACACAAGATATGTCTACGCAAATGCTTACCAATCCACTTGCGAGAGACCTCCACTGGCCACACCTGGATAGGGTAGGGATGGAAAATATGGTTTAGATAACGGTTTCTATCAGAGTGTTTTTTAGTTTTTTTTCCTTTCTTCCTTTCATTTGGATTGATTTTTCTTAGTTTACTAGTACAATTGTAACTGAGAGAATACCTTTCCCCCTTGTGACATTTTTGAATAGGGGGTTTTACTGGTACTTAATGATGTTCAGGAGCTTTCATTTCATATTCTTTCTCGTAATTGTTTTGGGGTTCAACTTTGTTGTGAAGTCCTCTTATTTTCTCTCCTAGTATTACAGAAATGGGGGAGTGTTGAAACACGCTTCTGATACTATTATTGGTAAACAAAAATAACGGATCGCCCAAGGTATGCTGCAACCCTTATCTGTCACCCCCCCATTTTCAACCCCATCCAAAGAAATTGCATCTAATTAACCAATGTCTAATCACATTATCTGATTCTTTTTCCTTTAAATACTATGTCTTGAATTCTTGGTAGTCATCCCACAAAGCCTATTCTAACCCATCACCTCTCTGAGTTTACCAGGAGGAGAATCCTTGGGTTGTATGAGTCCGGGATTGGATATCAGTAAAGTTATGACTACCTCAACATCTCTCTCACAACTATCAAAAACACAATATTAAAGAAAAAATTGGGAAAGAAGGAGAGGAAGGGTAGAGGAAGACATCCTAAAACTACAAAGGTCCTGGACTATTCTATAGTAGAGGAAGCTCTTGAACATAGCAATACTATCTAATTTTGAGATTGGCTAAAAGTTGACTTCAAATGGATCTTCTGTGAGAGTGAGAAGAAAACTTGTACAAGGTTATTATAAAAAGTAGTTAGTACAAGAGAGGGTTTACCTGGAGGAGGATCTAGCGCAGGAGAGATTGGAATTAGCATTAGCTCATAGGCACTAGACAAGAGAGATGTGGAGGAGGAAGACAATGTATTAAAATGAGGTTGCTATTCAGAGATGGGAACAAAAGAGGAGAAAATTAGTATTTAGGTACCCGAAGGAAAAGGGAAATAAGGATTGCGTAGAACGTACAGCTAGGATAGGGGAGAAGAGGATTGGCCAGATGATGACTGATTTTCTTTATGGACAAACTCATGGTATCTTTTCGCCTGTTTTTTGTGAAAGTTTTTCTACTAGAGTTAGAGTAGCAGGAAAGTCATTTATTGAGGTTTATAATCATTATGATTTTGTAGAGATATGGGAGAATATTCAGGAGCATGTTGAGGGAGAAGAGGTGTTCTTTATTATTGATAATACTAAGACTTAATTACCTTTTAGGAAATGGCTAAGAAGGCAGAGAATTGCTCTTATGGAAATTCCAGCCAATTCACCAGATATTATTCCAATTGAACACATTCAGGCTCTGGTGAAGGATAAGCTTCAGAAGCATTATCCTGACCTATATCTCATGAAGGCCACTGACAATGAGGTGCAAAAAGCAATTCAGGAGTCTATTACTGCTTGTTAGTAACTTCAGGATACAAAGACTTTTGATTCTCTAGTAGGTTCAATTGTGAAAAGGATTGAAGGAATTAATAAGTCCGATAGATGGTATACGAAATATTGATTTCTACTATGTATTTACACTTTTCTCGTTCTTATTTAATTATTGTAAAGTTGAGGTTGATGTGGGGATGGAAGTCGTACGACCAAATTATCTTTACACTTGTTGACGGCAATTATTATTATTAACAAATAATACTATAGTATCAAGCTAAGATTGACCCTTTCCTTTACAACACCCTCTATCACTGGTCTACATCTAATAATACTCCTTTGCTTCTTCTTCATTGATATTGTTTACTTAAGCTTTTGTGTCTTGCTCACAGCAGTAGATAGTTAAGGTCTTTTACTCTTCCTGTTGAGATAGTCAGGCGTTCAAGTTTCTCTCGCAATCATCAACTTCGCCATATTATTATTCCAGCCACTACTCTC
>NW_003298774.1:121321-144578 GCF_000151645.1 Tuber melanosporum
GACTGGATAAGCGTCGTACCGTGTGTAGGTTATCTCTAATATAGGGTAGTATTCAACAAATATTGTTAAAGAAGGAATTTCATTATAAAAAAGCCTTGTGTTGCTATTTTAGTAGGATCTTATATTTCATGAACACATAATACGAAGTAGTACAAACAATATAAATCTCCTTTTTCAATTACGGACAATAGTCAGTAGGTTAATGACAGTCAAGAATTTCATGTTAACCTTGAATAATTATTAGTTATGTATAAATCATCTCTATAATAATATTGTAAAGGATTCTTATTTCTAGCCCTTAACCTATATACTATATTTTAATATTCAGGCTATGTAAAGTATATATATTGTCCCTCATTACAAGTGTTTGTGAAATGCTTAGTAAGTAACCTCGCTAAAAATGGTAACTTAAAAAATATATCACAAGAACTAGTTACTACTACTGTAATTATATAAATAATTAGACTTTATATTTATACTACATCATTAGACTTTTCTTTGTAAGGTCTAGCATTTTTTAATTCTTTTCTGTTTTTGTCATAATTTACAGTAGTTGGTCCAATATTTTGTCTAATATCCAGTTTTATATCAAGTATAGTGAAAAGTTAACACTCTTAGATAAACATTTCCTAAATATTCTATATAGTTAACCAGCTATAAGTTGAAATACCATATGTTAAAGTGGTATTATTAAACCATATTTAGAGTTGTATTAAGTATTGTTAAAGTGGTCTCTATCTTTGTATTTGATGCTTGCTATTAAAAAAAATACATTATAATACCAACACTTATGATAAGATAATACTTCTACAACTTCTAATGGAATATTTAGTTTATCATATTGTTATTTAGAACATTGGTCTACTCTGAAATTCTGGTCTACTCTGAAATTCTGGCCTACTCTTGAAAAGATATACTGTAAAAGATAACAGTGAAGATGAATATTCTTTGTATAAAAAATATATATTAGATAAAAAGTAATAATCCATATAAAGTTGCACCTCATTATCCTAGGCAGCTAAAATCTGAGGAATCACTCAGGCACAGCAAGGAATTTAATAGAACATATCATATTATAGGGGTAAGAAATTTCAGGTTTCTTGAAATTTGTATGAAACAGTGAGGTGTGGCTACTGGAAATCGGGAAAAAAGATAGAAAAAAATAATAAAAATACTAGACAATATAAAAGGAACATCTAAGGATATAGCATAAATTTACAGTCGGATTATTTATATAGTTACAGTAGTAGTGACTGGTCCTTGTAACAAATTTTTTGGGTCCGCATTTTTCAGCCATGTTGCTTAGTAAGCATTTCATGAACACTTCTGACGAGGGACTGTACAGCTTCTTAGAAAATATTATGAAATTTACTTTTTACCATCTAAAATAACTTTACATTCTGGTGTATCTTATTAAAGAAAATATTTGTGTAATGCCAATTGGTTGTGAAGCTATTTCAGTTTAAAACAGCTGCATATTTTTTCTTGAAAAATTATATGAATGCAACATCCTTGGTATGTAACAATGTTTGGCTTACATAATTTATTTTGACCATCATGAGGTGTTTGATATTAGTAGTGATAATTTACCCTCCAAATATTTTAAAGATTGTTGCATATTATTATTAAAAATATGTTGCAAATACAAAATGACCGATATCTCAAAACCAATTTGGTGGGTTGCAACTCATTTTTCTCAACACAACACAAATGGCCGATACCCAGGTTTTTTCTGGTACTGTACAGGCTTACTTTCCTATTTATTTCTTTATGTTTTATCTTTCTCAATTGCTCACCATTTTCCCCGCAGGTAACAGGACGATTTGATCTGATACGATACGATAGACGAAGACCAATTTGTGAGTGTGTGTGTGGGGCACGGTGGAGCGCCGGTGCCGGTTAGACTGTGTTACTCTCCATCTACGATATGAAAACTACTGTTTTTGGTGATCCATCCAACGAAATTTAATGCTTGATCTTCCTATCCAGGCTTCCCCATTATGTACTGTACCTGTATGATACCTGCCTATTTTCTTATCCCTAGACCAGAATGCTGACTCGGAGCTACGATTGATTAGATTGGAATGGAGGGCGCCCGGTGCTCTATCGAAAATCCCCTAGCTGCAGGGGAGGATGAAGAGCGGAGGAAAGAAGGAAGGGGGGGGGGGCGGTGTGAGAGGGCAAAAAAAAAAAGAGGAAAGGGAAAGGGAAAATTCCCACCACCATATAGAGAGAAAAGAAAATGTGCGATTTTGTATCACAAAGTCTTCCCCCGTCCCGCGCCCGTCCATTCACCCGGTTCTGCCGTGATCTGGGTTGCTCTCAGACACAAGCAGCACAAAGCAGTACGAGTACTGTAAAAGCGCTGTTACTAAGGAGCAGATGAGTCTCAGGGAACATTCAATTACGATACTACGGTAGCCCGCGCACAATTCCCCACCCTCTCTTTTCTCCATCGCTTGACGCCATTTTTGACGGTTCGATATTGACTGAGATGGAGCGGGGTGTTTGAGATTTGAACTCCGCCCTCGCCTACGGGGAGGGAGGGATGTCTCTGGCTGCCGTCAAAAGAAAAAAGGAAAAAGAAGGAAAAAGAAGGAATGAAGAAAAAAGGGCACGCAGCACCTTTTTTAGGAATCGCATCGTGCAGAACCAATGGCGTCTTCTTTGCTTTGCTTTCGCTTTCCTTGCTTGCAGGTGGATCAGCTTGCTGTGTCACATCGTACATATCCGGGCACATACCGTACTTCATCTGCGGTGGCGAGGGCCCCCATCATTATCATCATCATCATCAGCAGCAGCAGCAGCATCAAACATCTGCATCATCATGATCACCATCAGCCGCTTTCTTGTTATATTTACTCTTCCATTTTTTCTTCTCTTTCGATTCTTTCTGCGCTCTCCCCCCACCCCCCCTCTCATCTGGGCTTGGGCTGGCTGGATGACGGAGGTGAGCGGAGGTGGGATGATGAAGTGGTGGTTGTAAAGGAGGCGATGGTATTTTAAGTGATGTGATTGTACAAAGTGCTATGCCATACATGGCATATACCGGTACAGGTATCTTATCCACACACTCCGATTCGGTTCGGTGTTTCCCACCATTCCGATTATATATAATGGGAGATCCGGGAGTTGGTCAGAGATCCCGTGCCCTCGCCAATCGATCCCCTCAGCGACTATCAATATATGCGAAGTGCGATGCCATGGGAACATTGGTCGCCTATCACAATTTACCGAACACCCCAATCCGAATGTGCGAAGCAAGATTGATGATAATAATAACCCATATTTGTAGCTATAAAGGGTAACTGATGCAATGCAGCGAATCATTGCTTCCATATCCACGGCCTTCCCAAAACCCGACGTCTTCGTATTATCTACCGTATCCCGACAGCCCGCTATAATACACTTACTCGAGCATGGTGCATGCCGCCCAGGGAGCGCCGAACGCTTACGAACATCCGTAATACCGTACGAGTACTGTACACTTCTCCCTCACTCGAGTGAACAGGGGAGGAGGGAGAGAAAGCATAGTACAGTACGTCCTCCATCCAGCCGTCGCCGCCTGAATTTGAGCTCTAGAGAACTCTCACCGCAACCCATCCGTAAGGTTTTACGCGGGCTTTGGGCAAAATGATTGGTGCTTCGCTTTGCATCCCTTCCCCTCCCATCGCCCACAATTCACTCCCCCTCCCATTCCTTCCTCACCTACTTTCGAATCGTGCGGATGTGAATGACTGAACCAGTTCGTGGGAATTTACTTTATTTTATTTTTCCTCCTCTGATGAGAGCGAATGCGAGAAGGATGGAGGGCGCAATTCAGATGGGTAATGGCCGAGTAAAAAATATTACTAATACGGGTCCATTCGCGCAAGGGATTTGGTCATTCCATACCCTTCAGTGACATCATGTTAAGACCAATACTTCACCCGAGAACATGGCGCTCAGCGGCGGCGGAAAATCAAAGACAATAATACAAGTACTTAGGAGTTGTCAAAGAAAAAGAAAAGCGACCAGGAGAAGCTGTCGAATCCCTACACTTGCCATCCCCCAATATGACTAGCAGTTTTTCTACTCGAGTAAAGTGAGACTCGAGAAGAGAGAGGTGTCAAACAGTACCGTACTCGAGTAATCAGGGGAAAAAAAGAAAAGAAAAGAAAAGAAAAAAGAGGGAGTGACGCCTTCACAGGGAAAGCTACAGGCGGTTTGAGCCGCCCCTTCACCAGGAACAAGAGCCATGATCCCGGAGATTTTACATTTCCCCTACAGCCTCGCGACAAGAAAGTACAAGTAATAATAATAAAGATAATGAATGATGCGTCATGATCCCTAAAGCTTTCCTTCACGTCTGCCCCTTTCGTGTAATCCTTTGCCTTATTTTCTCAATTCCTTTCACCATCCCCTCCCATTCTGTCCATCAATTCACAAGTGGGAAAGGGAAAACTGGGGGTGGCAAGGGCTTGTTCCCGGGCCAAGCCATTAATCCTTCTCCGCGAAGCTCTTCTCATCACCCTCGGTCATCATGAAGGCATGCGCCAGACGTTTCTGATCCTCCCGGGAGAAGCTATTTTGTCTCGCATGATGGGCCGGCTTGCCACCGCCGTCCGATCCGGCCCTCTTCTCAGCAGCCTTTTCCGCAGAGAAGCCGGAGAAGCGAGCACTGTCCTGTTCGTAGTTGTGGGACGAGCGCAGAGGCAACGGGGGCGTATTGGTGAATGTCTGTCGCTGCTGCTGGCCATTGTCGACTTCAGCAGCCGGGGAGGGCTCAGTCCTGTTCTCGATGATGGACTGGGAGCTCGGCGAGGAAGGTGCAACTTAGGAGTGGTGGGCTTTCTCGGTGGTGAGTTGAGACATATCGCCTTGTCTTTCGATCGCTACTACGATACACCGTTACCAAGACGATCTTTCACTGGATAGTTTTTTTTCCCTTTACCTTTTTCCGCTTCCCCGCCCCCTTTCCCTTCTCAAAAAAAAAAACTTCTTTCCAAAGAATGACTTACTTTCGCAGTCCAAGTCCGGTGGAATATTTTCTCTCTCTTGATTTCGTCGGGGAAAAAGGTTTCAATTGAGTATCTGGGGATTCCGCTGGTGAATGAGAGAAACGAGTCGCTGAGGAGGTGAGGAGAAAGGTGACGAAATGCGGGGGCATTTTTTAACCAAGATGGTGATGTGCGCTTGCGTGATCATCGCTGCAGAATCCCTGTTTATGGTCTGGTTGTGGTGAGAGGCTAATCATGCTATGCTTGCTCATGGGTGTGCTACAAGGGTAGTCTGTGGAAGGATCCCGATGGTGACTATGGTGGAAACGGCTGTCGGTAGCAGGGCTAACAGCCTGAAGGGAACCTCATCCAACTACGCTATTTTTTACAAGGCTTTACCGCGGAGAATGAAAGAGGGGGGAAGCTCTCACTTATCAAATTGATTGGGATATTGTATCAATTTGGCTATTTACTTATTTACCCTTGAACTGGACGTCTCGCATGAGGGATATTTTGAAGAAGTAAATTTTGTTCTATTTCGAGTTCTATTGTCATTGGGATTTTCTCCAGTCACGGGCATCACCTGGTATCACTCGTGTAGCTCCGTCCATTACTGAGCTTTGGAGCTCCGTGCTTCGAGACCGTCGGGCGAGGTCAGTGGTTTTTCGGATGTAGTTGCTTTGGATCGGTTAAGCAAACTATTTTGACGTAGAACTCAATCCGGAACTTGGTTTGTAAATGTGTTTTTTTCCACCGGGGACTGTCCTACGATTCCGGGGAGAAAATCGAACTTAGTAATGAGCTAGGGAATTTATTTGGTTTTAGTAGCTGAAGCCGTGTATCAGAGCTACCTTGTACGAGTACGTCGGGGGATTAGAAGGAGAAAAAACAAGCAATATCACGGGGCTGAATTTCGATTGGCTCAGGGAGATACGTATCTGGATTGGTCCGTGAGGATAGCGGTATGTTATAAGACCCGGGACTATCATTTGGTAAGGTTCAAGGAAGGTTTCACCACCACCACCACGCACATACTCGAGCACCGCTCGAGTTTGACTAATAAGGGATAATTGTTTTTTCCATTCCCAAGCTCACCGTACAGCATTACTTGGCTCAAGGCCTTTCGACGCCAAATCAGGGATGATTTTTGCTAACCTCCAAAAAATAAACGGAAGAAAACAGCACCGAAACTCTGTAACATTTTTGAATAATTTTAAATCGTCATCGGCAGCCGAGGGCCGAGAGCTATCTAGGATATGATGATAAGATAATGATGGAGAGGTCCAAAAAAACAAAAGAAAACAAGGCGATCCTCGCTCTGTCCGTCCGTTAATCTGTTTGCTGGCTTCCGCTAGAATTTTGCAGCTTCGGTTTTGTCTAACGCTTTTTGTTGAAACGGTATCCACGAGTCTTCCTTCAGGATTCCGAAAAAGCCCTCTCTCCCTATAGATTTCGCCGTCTTTTCTTTGCCTCCACCGCCTCCCACCCAAGGTTGAGAAACACAACCCTATCGTACGATTAAGCGGAGAGCCTAGCGCTGGTCTGCTCTGGTTGGCGTGAACGAAAGTGGGTTTGTCCCGGGAAAACTGATTCACTTTGTCTCCCTCCTGGTGTATCTAAGACATTTTCTGAATGACTTTGGTCTCACTGATGGTGGAATGGATAGAGCTAAACCGAGGGGCGACAAAACGCTGGCGAAATTGGCGCGAATGGAAGAGAGAGAGCAAATGGGTAGGCGGATGAATGAATCAATACGAAACTTGTTTGCATTGCCCCAACCTATTTTCTACTTTTTTTTGATAATTATTTTCTCGTTGCCGGATTTTGGGTTGGGGTTGGTGAGTGGGGATGAATCGGGTGGTGGTTGTGGGGAGGAAGGGAACAAGGGAGAAAGGAGAGCTTGGTAGGTGGTAGATTGGTTGATGGGAGTGATATAAAAATATACTCCAGTTGACAGACGCACTCCTGACAAAGCGGGTTTGTTTCTCCTTCTTTTGGTTCTCCGGGGTGCTGATGGGGCTATCGCTAGAACCTCTGGATTATATGGTGGTGGTTTGATTTACTGTTAGAGTTAGTGTGTGAACTTGACGTGCTTCTTTCTCTCCCCTCTCGGATTCCTCACTCGAACTGGTCTTTCCTCCCACATACTCATCGCATGCCATCACATAACCTAGACAACTCCAGATCTCCTACAAGCTCCGACAATCTTGAAATTTCGCTTTTTCTCTCCGCATCGTAAGCAGCTGGTGATCAAATCAGTCACTATTTTCATATAATACGTCAAGTGTCAGAGTTTTACCAGAACACGCCGAGTTGTGACGTGGAACACATGCACCGGGGGCAACTAGGATGGCATCTCTCTCACCTTTTTCTCTTTTTTTCCCCTCTCCCATCTTTTATTCTCAAACATGCTGTTTTTGGTAGCTGTCAAGCTTCCATCGGACACGAGTCATTCACTCTGCAGAAAGCCCTGGTTGGAGGGTAGACCTTGTTATCAGCCCTGCCGTATTGGATATTCAGGAACCCTGATTTCAGTGGATGAATCTTTTTTGCGGGAGAGTTTTGTTTCCTTGTCTAATCGACTTGGATGTTTTAACGATGGAAAAAGGTAATTGGTTCGGGGCAGGAGGGGCAAGAAAGTCTAGATTGGGGGTTCATCCAATCATGATTCATAACAAACCGTGTTGCTACTGCGTGCCACACCCTTGGAGATATGCTTGGGATGCCCTTCCAGAATAGTGCGTGCGTGTGTGTATGCTCGGCATATGAGGAAAGGGGGTTCGTTGAGTGGTTAATGTTAACAGGTCTGTGAAGAGGTAGGGTTTTTTTCATAAATAATCTTCCGCTGCTTTTAAGAGAGAAAGGAAAACTAGCTGGTGGTTGAGCTCTGATGATCGCAAATCGGAGCGCTGGTAAATTCATG
This sequence comes from Tuber melanosporum, assembly GCF_000151645.1. Taxonomy (NCBI): domain Eukaryota; kingdom Fungi; phylum Ascomycota; class Pezizomycetes; order Pezizales; family Tuberaceae; genus Tuber; species Tuber melanosporum. The sequence continues at coordinate 129,224 of NW_003298774.1, forward strand.
GGCGCTACCACAGTGGATATTTACCCATAAGACATAGTAAGCATGTGCGGGGAGGGGAAAAGTTCATCTGCACAAAACTTTGTGAGACCAGCGCTGGGAATCATATCGTCTCACTCGCCAAGTGTCAAAAAACCTGATGGTCGAGCGGACGGAATCCCAGTTAGGATAATTGGGCTATCCCCCGTCTCCCCTCCTCCGCTTCCCCTTGCTTCCCCGCTCTGTCCGTCTTGCTTGGCGGTGTCCTATTCAATAAAAGAAATCCACATCAGCTTTGGAGAAAAAGTAAAATAATGTGAAAGCAGAGACATTCTAATGTATGCTACACAGCCGCTGTGCCCACAGCAGTCCACACCCGAGACATTTTCCGCGCCCGGGTTGTGGTATCCATCGACAGGCATCGCAACAAGCACGTATGTCCTTGTTCGCCTCGTTACATTGGTGCTTGAGGGGAGGTTGCTACCTTTGAGGTGTGCTTAGTTCAAGGATATTGTATAACATTGCACTGCACTTGCTCTTCGTCCGGGGGGATCCCGGTATCTGGTCGATCAGGGAAAATGTGTGATGTACAAGTATTTGTAGATGAGCGATATCTGTCTCTCCCTTTCCCCCTCTCCACGAATGTGTGTGTTCCATTTTTTTCCTTTTTTCTTTTTGGTCTTCCACCCACTAGATCCTAGGATCGCAAGACAAAGTTTGGGCCGAATGAATATTTGCGGGTCGTGTCTTTCCTACACGAAAGCGTCAAGGAGTACCGGTAGCACAATTTCTACGGTAGTGATCCGCCCATCAGGTTCCCATTCAAACAGATGCTGCATGTACTTGTATGATAGTAGCTTACGCTGGGTTAGAGAATGTACAAGCTAAGATGTAGGAATTATTCTTTTTTTTTTCGGAGGGGGCGGGTAGTCGGTGGGCCGTTGGGTGAGTGTACTCGAGTAGTTGTGTGGGTGGGCCAGGATATAATTTGATTTGCGAAGAATATGATAGAGGATTCTCGTGATCATTCAGGATAGCTTCCCTGATTCTACTGCCGACTGCGGGATACCCAGTTGGTAAGTATATTCGGATCATTCACTATTTCTACTGGAAGATTATGGGGTACTGATAATAACCCTTACTCGAATACTGCTTCTATAGGAGAGACGTGGGCCCAAACGCGCTTACCTCTCTGTCGGGTTAAAACGCCGAAGGGGCTGTGTGCCCAAGCACCTATCGAGACTCGCTCGTGCATTTCCTCCGCATCACCCATGACGATAGTACTCGAGCACAGTGCTTGGCCGTAATTTTGTCAATGAAGTGGGGAGTAGAGATATGATATCGATTGGTAAGAGGGGTAGTGATACATGTTGCGGTGACGTGCCATCAAAGTTTTTGATGGGAACTCAACAGACATGTTGTGCTGTACATAGTGTTGACAAGGGCAAATCAGCTACAAGCACTTTCTGTGTATGTATCCCCCGTGTTTAAGTTCCGTTAAGCACTAACGCCCCACCAACGCTGGGATCGGGGGAGTTTCTCGCTAGGATCCTATCTGCATATGACATCCGGCATTAACGAGTGATGAGCAATGACTGTGAAAAATCATTGTTCCAAGTCCAGATGGGCCCGCGGTGGCCCGGGCGGGAGGCTTCAATACCCGTCACTCGCAGTTCGTCGCTGCTGTGCTCTTCACGGCCGCTATTTTGCCAGCCCCATCTGCACTAGCACAATTCCTTAAACATGGTGTTGGGCGTTTGATTGGGCGCTCTTGATTTAATTCAGCGAGATTCCAGGATACTATTCCCCCCCCTCTCCCGGATTCAACTACCGTCAGCTCATGATATTTGTGTACTGTTGGCCCTATCTCAAGGGCCATCTGCCGGGAGTGAGATCTCATCGATGTCTTTGAAGTTTAATAGTGAGTGGCGTTGGTTGCTGACAGATTGGCAGGGTGCAGTTCAGTTATCGCACGTGGCTTGCTCTGGCGGCACACAATCACACCCGGCCAGGCAACCGCCAACCAAAAGGGATGCATGTTTTTGATTTTGCGGAATTCTTTTTTCCTCCAGTGTTTTTCCCAGGGAACCCCGTTAGGCAGCTATTCCATCCCAAAGACCACGGCAAGGAATTATTTTGTCGAGGCTCCGTCTGCCCAAAAGCCTTCCAGCTTATCTCCTCTTAGTCCTCTTTCGTTTGCCGATACTAGTATATCACGCAGATCGTATGCAGCCTCCTCTGTATGACTGGCATCCTTTCTTGGCCGCCTTGTTCTAAAATTTGATACTATGATAGAACTCTTGCGGCGTTTTATGGGACGGGATTTAAGACCATGAGGGAGGGTTCAAGGAACAAGGCGTGAGGCATGGGTGTCTCGCGCTGGGGTTGGTACGGGAGCGCAGAGATGCACACAGCCAAAGGAGTGTATTGGGGAGGGGGGGTATTGTTGGGGTATATTGGACCCGATTCTATGAGACCCCGTGACCTTCCCTTCCCCGAGGAGAAGTGCTCTTACCCTTACTAAGGGTTCCCAATATTCTACCGTAAATTTTTGAATAATTGGACGGTGTGCTATCATTGGGTTTTCAACTCTCAACAGGGTCAAGAATATATTCTTTTTTTCTGTCCCGGGGGGGAAAGGGGCTGTTGTTTTTTGCCCCCTTTCCAGAGAAGGAAATTTTGGACTACACAGCATACCGTCCAATTGCTCAAGTCTCCACGGTATTTTTTTATTCTTTTTATTCGTGGAACTCCGCAAGATGCCGACCCACTCGGACCTCCCCCCCCTTCTCCTCGATGGGCGTTTAAACACTCGGCAATCAAACACCTTATGGGGATCTACCCCCGATCCGAATCTTCGGTTTCCCCTGCGGAAAGTTTCAAGATCGATACTCGAATAGATGGACGTGCGCTAGATTGGGTTTTTTTTCTGAGCCGCGATTCAAGCATTGGTATGCATGCAGCACTTGGCCTTTATGCCCGAGTGAGACTTAGTGAGCACACTAGGTGACCAGGAGGATGGGCGGTCAATCATTGATAGAAGTATCATATCGATGTTCTGGGCCCTTATGCTCGGCGGAGGCAATAGGCCCTAATGGCATTGGTTGATTAATTGTCGGCTCAACTGTGATGCTTTACGGGAGAGGAATGGAATGGAAATAAGTGCTAAGGGTGCAGTGAATGAGGGAAGGACAAGGTCTGTGGAGCATAGTGGCTCTGGCCCAAGGATAGGGGTGAGAGGTGAAATATCTCTGGGGGATTGTTTTCTGATTCTCCTAATGTGGTCTTTGGAGAGAAGCTGCTACTGTTGGCTGGGTCGGTGTGGTTGGTGCCCGTTGCGCCGATGTAGGGGTAGGAATCTGGTAACTTGGGCAGGAGTTGAGATTTCTACAATCACTCAGCAGAAGTGTTCGTGATCTGAGACAATGTTTAATTGCGCTTGCGCCATATGGTGGGGCAGTGCCGGCGGGGTTGTCAATGGGTGTGCGCGTGCGCGAGTTCAAGTTCACAATCAACAACCACCAGCACCTCTCAATATTCAATGTTCAATTGACCTGCCATAAATTAAACTAGCCAATATTTTGTATAACCTCCCCTTGCTTCTAAAACCGCAGCCACCCCATCAGGTATTGATTTCCACAACGTCTCAAAAAACCCCTCAGGAATTGTCTTCAAAACCAATGGTAATACATGTGCAAGTCTTCTCCTAACAGTCTCTTTTCCTCCTGGAGTATCTGTAATCCTTGAATACTGCTGGTGCAATCGCTTTTTAATCTGAACCCATACATGCTGAATAGGATTTAAATCAGGGGAATAAGGGGGGTTGTCTACAACCTCAATACTGTTTCTCTCAAACCAATCCGTAACACTATATGCCTTGTGAACAGGAGTATTATCTTGCTGAAAAAGAACATCTTCAAGTTGTATACCAAAGGAAATCTTTTGATATATAACAGGAAAAGGATATCTTCTCAAAAGTCTAACATACCTGGTCTTATTGATAGTTTGAGTAATAGGAACTAATGGACCTTTCCTTTTACCCCAAAAGCACCCCCAAATCATAGGCGAGATTCCCTTATCCTTCTGCTTTGGGTGTAGACAATCGGACAACCACTTCTCCACAGGTTCTCTGAATACACATTGTTGATTTGGATCCTGGGATTTCTCCACACTGTACTCATCACTCCAAATCACCCTTTCAAAATCCTCAGCTGTCCAGTCCCTATGAGATGTAGCCCATCAAAATCTCCTAGCCACATGATCAGGCATTAGCCTACGTCTTGACTTGCCTATCCATTTTGTAATGTTTGCTTCTCTGAGTACAGAGTCCACTATGCAGGCAAATTTAGTAGGCAATTATATGTAGTCACTCTGGGTAGCAGAAAGAGTTACCAGTATTAAGAGGAATACCGGATTCATGGTGATCCCGGAAGGTGTATCTGGTCATTTCCCGGTTGGACTTGGCTGCCTGTATAATTGTGAGACGCTGTTGACCACACAAAATGGGAGTGCAACTGTGACAAGGTAGATTTTCTAGAGATTGGCATTCACATGCCCAGACAAGAAAGCTCTTAAGTGTTGTCCATAGCTATCTAATAATTTCAGCCACCAAGGCAATGCTCCGGAGGCAGTAGAAAAAGGTGGTTATCATACTCTTCTCTGTAAGGCTCATTTCTCTCTGCGTGGTTTTAGATGATAGTCATTTTTTCACGGCATATTTTGTATTTCCAGAACGCTTAACCAATTGTAAAAAAGGTACAGGAAATTGATAAATTAATTAATTAGGTAAAGGAGATTGCGGTTAGTAAAGGTTTGTGAATGGTCATGTTCGCAATGGGGTAAACAGTCACGATCAACCTTACACTTCATTGAAAGGTGGCATTTTAGCGAAGCAGCTTAGGCATCTCGGACCAGTTTCATAAACACTTCTGTCGAGTAACTGTTGTACTAAGATTACAGTCCATTCTAGCATCATGAGGATTTGTATCACTATGTGGTCTGGTTGGTCGAGGTTTATTTGCACTGGTTATTCTGTACCAGAATCTCGCGACTCTGGAATAGATAGTACTAGGCTTTCCAAGCAGTAGTTTTTACGTGTTTGCAGGAGGAAGTAGTCCAGAATTGGGTGTGGATAAAGAACATATCCTAGATATGTGATGGTATTATATCAAGACTAGATTTACTGGAGTATGAAGTTCAGTGTGATCTGGAGCAGTGAAGTCAAAGGTTTATATCAGTTAACAAGTGAGTCTACTATACAACAGTCAAACTGGATGAATGATTGTATACCTGGCCAGCTCCTTCATGCCTAATAGCATGCTGAGATCAGGTTAGGTTGGGAGCACTCTTAATCTGTGTGGGAAGCTTTATAGGTATTGACCGGAGGGGGACAAAGATTTCTTGATGCATAAAGTAGTCTCACTAGAGTTCCTTGTGATTGGTTTGCGGCTAGGCAAAATAGAATCGATTTATGAATGAGTAGAGACCTGTTCTATAAACATGACATGATTGGTTCAATATCCCACCTACGAGGCAGGACGGAGGCTATATATAAGCAAATACACAACTGCCAAGCCAGCATAGGTGGCTATTAACTTAATCAATCTTACAACATCTCTTACAACATCCCTAACAGCTGTGAGGACACATCAACCATATGGTGAGGACAGGGTTGCCTCTGCCAGTTTCAACACACTCCCCAATTGAGGATCGGATAGACATAAACATACGAAAGTGCTAGAAACCTAAGGGAAACAACTAGAAAAAGAAATAAGAACAGAGGTAGGAAAGGCGATCGCCCTAAAGGGCTTTTGTGAACAGGTCGGCAGGATTTTCCTTTCCACTGATGAACTCTAACTCATAGTGTCCTTGTTCGTACCTTTCTCTGATGTAGTGGTAACGCACGTCAATATGCTTCGAACGCCGATGGAGTGAGGCATTGCGCGTGAGAAAGTGGGAACCAAGGTTGTCTCCATAGAGGACTGGTTTAATGCTCGAATTGATTAAACGCATTTCGACAAGCAGACTTTGTATCCATGCGAATGATTGTGCAGCAGAGGTGAGAGCAATATACTCAGCTTCTGTTGTGGACAGTGCTACCACTCCCTGTTTGGTACAGTTCCAAGTGATTGGGCATCCAGCAAAGAACGTGACAGATCCTGAAAAACTTCGGCGATCACTGAGGGAGTTGGCATATGAGGAATCACTGTATACACCAAGTATACTGTGGGACCTTTCCTTGGGACGGTGGTAGGTAACTCTGTAGTGTAGTGTATGGGATAGATAACGAAAAATGTTCTTGATCATACGCATATGTGACTCAGAAGGATTGGAGAGGAACTGGGATAGGCAGCGGACACTAAATAAAATGTCAGGTCTAGTAATAATAGCAGCGTATAAGAGGCTACCAATTGCCGATTGGTACTCTTTAGGGTCAGTGGCAGGTTCATGTTCGTCGCGCTTCAGTGGACGCTCCGATGGTGACAATGGTGTGACAAACGGCTTTGCTCCAGAAGGCAGATATTTCTTGATGATCCGGTGAAGGTAAGTGGTTTGGGAAAGAAACACAGATGTATTGGTCCATGTAAGTTCAATGGAGAGAAGATGCCGGGGCTTTCCCAAGTTGTTCACTGTAAAGTGAGTACCCAACCAACTGGTGAATCCATCGTCTCCTTTGGCGACAAAGAATAAGTCGTCGACATGAACTCCAAGAAACTCGTTACGCTGACGATTGATATAGAGTGCAGGGTCGGCTATGGATGGCTGAAATCCGTGCTTTCTTACTACTGTCGCCAATGTCGTATTCCAACAGCATGCTGACTGCTTTAGGCCATATATACTCTTTTTAAGGCGAAGAACCTTCCCACTTGGTACCGTAACCATGGTGGGCGATTTGATGTAAATCTCCTCCGCCAGTGGAGCATTCAGATAAGCAGATTCAATGTCATATTGAACAGTGTGGAGATTATGCTGTATTCCATATGGGAGAAGGATGCGTAGAGTATCGGTTCGTACCATAGCAGAGAACATCTCATCATAATCGATCCCTGGTATCTGTGTAAATCCACGCGCAGTAAGTCTTGCCTTAAACTTTACTAGATTGCCATGTTCATCACGCTTCTTTCTTAGCACCCATTTTGTATCAACCAACCTCCCATCCTTAGGTGGTGCTGTCGGCTTCCACGTTCTGTACTTTTCTAGTAACTCAATTTCCTTTTTCATTGCACTCTTCCATTCTCCAGACTCAGAACCACTAAGTGCAGCAGAGACTGTAGGTTCATCCTCATCGGCGCACCCAAGGAGGGCTACTTCACCCCACTCCCCAAGTCTAGAAGGGGGTTTTACCATTCGACCATGGCGTGTACGGAACTCAGCCTGAGGCGATTGCTTACAAATGATTACCTCTTCAGAAGTGTCATTCCTGATATCAGTAATGGATGTTTCCGGTGCTGATGCAGCTAAAGGAATACCCTGTTTGAGAGTTGGTAATCTGGGTGGTGGTGATGAAAGCATTCCTGGCATAGAGGAGGGAACAGTTGATGGAGGAGTCATAGACTCCAGTGAGGATAGTTCAGGTAGAGCAGAGTCAAACAGATTTGGGTAACGATCGTGGATATCTACCATGGATGCAGGTGCATAGGGAACTGTAGGTGAAGTAGAATTAGAGGCTGTATCGTCTGGTACAGGGAGTCGAATAGTCTGCGGTTCCATAGTAGAAGTATCAATAGTTATCGTATTAGCAGGCGGCATCACCACTCTCGCTTTGAAGTCACGCGATATAACCACTCGCCGTAGGGAAGGAATCCAGAAGCGATAGTGATTCCACTGTTGGCCATATCCCACAAGAAATCCTTCAGCACTGCGTGCTAGTAGATTTCCTCTTGTTCTTCGTCTCTCTTCTGGGACAAAGACATGTGCTGGAGATCCAAACGGCTGCAGGTGTCCAAGATCTGGCATCACTCCTGTCAGAACTTCATGTGGTGATTTGTTATTTAGGATGGCATGCGGCATTCGATTCCTTGTATAAATGGCGTTGGTAAGTGCTTCCCCCCATAGGCTTAAGGGTAAGCCAGAGTCGAAGAGTAGAGTGCGTGCTGACGCGGTCACTGTCCGGTTGAATCGCTCTGTCATTCCATTCGTTTCATGGATGTAAGCGATACTTAACTTGCGCCTCACACCAAGCTTTGCTAATTCATCATCAAACCACTTAGAGGTCAGCTCTCCTGCATTGTCGGTTTGCAGAACCATAACCTTGATATCATACTGACATTCAGCCAGCTTTAACATGTCGAGCAAGGCTTTCGGAGCTTCATCTCTAGTTTTGAGAAAACGAACCTCGGCTCGGTGTGAGTAGTCGTCTATTGCGGATATGAAGTACTTGCTTCCCCCCGGGGTGGGTACACTGAATTGGCCGCAAATATCACGGTGGACTGTATGGTATGGCGTAGGACAAACTGTAGTTCGAGCTTTAGGTATAGTTCTTGTATACTTACCCTTACTGCAAGTGTTACAGTCGAAGATTCCGTTTACCAATGGTACTGCAGGAAGCCCAATGGTATGTATGCGTAAGGTTGTGAAGGCTGAAGGAGGTAAATGAGCTAACTTTCGATGTAGCTGCATAACGCTTACATTAACGATCGCTGAAGGCATGCGTATGATTTCCAAACCGGAATATGGAATTGTCTCGAGTACTGTATTCTCATTAACAGTAATGGTAGTTCCAAGAGCATCGCCAGTCTTGCAAGCTCCTGCCTCGGCCATTTGATGCCTTGAGAGAAGAGAAAACTGTAGATTTGGAACTAGGAGGGTGTTGTGCAGGCTAATGACATGTGTGCTACCATCGGACGGAAGGGCTGTGAAACTTGCAGTGCCAATCGCGGTGGCCTGCAGTTGCTCACCATTTCCTATGGTGACCATTATGTTTGTTGGCCTTGAACCAGTTATTCGGCTGGTATCTGCTGTCATGTGGCTACTTGCACCACTATCCAGGATCCAGGCATCTGGTGGGAATTCACTCTCAGTAGTTGGAAATGAATACCCTTTATTCTTGCCAACTAAGGCTGCCACTGTGGAAGCTCCTCCTGTTGTGTCTCTTTTTCGAGTGCGGCAATCTGCAGCAAGATGACCAATTCCTCAAAACCCTTTCGACTTGCAAAATGAACAAATCTTTTCTTCTTTCCTTGTTCCTCTATAATTTCGGTTACTACTCGGTGCTGCGAAGGCTGTATTTGTGTCGGCCGGCTGTTCCGCAGGATAGAGGTTAGTAGTAACCTGGTACATACCTCATTGTATGTCGCTGTCTCTTTCGTAGTGAGATTATCTACCACGTTGGCGAGAGTGTTAGGAAGTGAGGTAAGGAAGAAGGCTCCTGTTGCGACCTCACTGTTGGCTAACGGGAGAAGGACTGCTTCAAGAGCGTCCTTGGGTGTGGAAGCGGGGTTTCTGGACCGGGAAGTGGCTGCGGATGTTCGCTCTAGTAAGCGTTGCCAGAGCTTATCATATTTTTCGATATGAGTAGCAATTTCATGTTTATTACTGCAGTGAAGAGTTATGATACTCTTCAGAAGAGAGTGGAGACTAGTCGCAGTCTTCCTGTCGAACTTTTCTTCCAATTTTGCCCAAGCGGTAGGTGCCTCACGGGCTGTGGAGATCAGTGGTATTAGGCCACGGTCGATGTTGAGAAGTATGAAGCCTTTCGCGCGCTGGGATAGACGGACCCAGCAGGCTTCAGCAGTGGTATCGGTACCATCGGGCTTCGGAGCTTGACCCGTCATGACATCCCATACACACATGATATCTAGGAAAGTCGTTGCGATTGACTTCCATGTATGATAGTTTGTTGCCCCACGCACCCTCTCAATTTGCGGGATGTTGAGGGACTTGGAGACTTCCGCCATCGTAGCTGGAAGGTGGTTTTGGATGTGGGAAGCGGAGATGCTCGTATTCGGACAAGATGCGTATGGTTCAGAGCGCTGAACCCGGGCCCGTAACCTATTGGTTTGCGGCTAGGCAAAATAGAATCGATTTATGAATGAGTAGAGACCTGTTCTATAAACATGACATGATTGGTTCGATATTCCACCTACGAGGCAGGACGGAGGCTATATATAAGCAAATACACAACTGCCAAGCCAGCATAGGTGGCTATTAACTTAATCAACCTTACAACATCTCTTACAACATCCCTAACAGCTGTGAGGACACATCAACCATATGGTGAGGACCGGGTTGCATCTGCCGGTTTCAACACTTGTCACGAACTTAATTCATGTTAAGGTATAGCTCGTAGTATCTACATATCTTGTATCCTCAGCAGAGGTAGTTTTGTAGACGCCAAGAAAATTAAAGGATGAGGTAAGGACCCCAAAATAGGTAACCTATTTATTCTTTACAACTCGGTCTCTCAACGTCCATTGTCAGCACCGCTGTGCACATTTCGGTTGGGATGTACAACATCTTGGGAACCGAATATCTAATACACACCAATCTAGATAGAGTGTCAAAGCCATCTGCCAGAAAGCAGCATTGATAGTAACTACTTATAAACAAACTATATTCCTAAAGACTACGATCTCTAGAGGTGTTGGGATGTAATGAGATTAAAATGTAATTCTCCGAAGCATTGTGTATCGCAGCAGTTGATTGAGAGTAGGAGAAGGGCGGTGACAGATCTTTCCATTTAGGTGGGTATATTTCACCAGGCCCCCTTCTTTGACAATAGTACTAGCACCTCCACCGAGTAGGCAGTCTGCTATCAACTGCGAGTTGCCTCCAAAGACCATATGGGTGAGGAGGACCTGTACCCATTCCCTATAATGCAACTAAGCAACTCAAAGAAAGATAAAGCATAAAGGTGGTAACTGACCGCAAGGGTAAGTGGGGCTTATCTCCCACCCATAGTGCTCCATCCTCTCCTGCCATACCCATAGCCAAATCAAAATAATCAAACAAACCTGGCGAAACATAGCACACAAGACCCAAACAAGTCTAATCAGGTTGTCATGATCCACTCTCCACACAGGTGACCATCAACCTGTCGGTTTGGGAGTTAGCATTACTGCACTCAGCTGCTGAATCTTAATTGCCCAGATGGGCTGGAACACTTAATTAGACCCCGCCCAATATTATGCGAGCCTGACCTGTACTCGCAGGTACCTCTCTCCCCACAATCAGCCCCCCTCAAGCGCCACATCCCAGATATCACAGAATCTATCATGCCCCCCCAGCTCCTCAGACAGATCAACCATCAAACTGCCAGGAGACGTCCTATACCTAGCCCCACCAGGCTGCCTCTAGTCTTGGCCACACCAACAGAGCCATATCCCCTGACAATGCGTAGCCGAGGGGAGTCTACCAACTATAGCTGGGAGCCATAAAAGAGGTAGCATCAATACTAGAAGGTAATCGCATCAGCTACACCATCCAGACCAGCCAAACTGAAGTCCAACTAAGCTAGGCAGAACTATCTGTGGACAGCGCCATGCGTCCAGCAAAAGGTATAGACCAAACCATGGCAACAAGGCATCCCCAACTGATGTGACAATATAGAGGAGGCAAAGGTAACATGAGCAGACAAATGGAAGATAGGCCCCACTTGCAATGGGTGTGGCCACCAACCTCAATCCACAACCGAACAAGCACAAGACATAGACAACGTGAGTATCTGGTAGCCAATCATCTCACACAACTCCTGGCAGTCATGAAAAACCACACCAGGGTGTAAAGGGTTTCAGGTTCAAACTCATCCCCACCAAGGCAAAGTGGAGACACCTGACTGAACCATCGTAAATGCCACAAGAACAGAAACTCCAAGTGAACCACAATAATCAAAGTCGTAGAATTCCAACCATAAAAACATGTAGTAATGAGGAGGGGCTGAGCGGGTACCGTCCTGTCCCCTCAGGAATAATGCGACTGGTACGACAATCTAAAATCATGAGAGAGTCATCAAGGAAATGTGTGAGTGTTTTGCATTGTGAGAACTAAGAACTCCATTAAAACCCAACAAACTCAGCTTGCCCAATGAACGATGTGCGTGAACCACCAATCCCCCACACCCAGTCATTGTTGATTGAAACACTGGCGGCCCCCTCCCTCGTCCATCCGAAAAGTCCCACAAATAGGTAAACCCTCAATGAGCTCCCTATTATGATCCCTAAGTCATTGTCTTCGACTATTCCGAGCCCCATATAAAACTCACTCGGCGTGCTCTGCCAAAGAATACAATATTCAACTTCACCAACCTGGTGCAGGTCCCGCAAGAGGGAATACTTCTGGCGAGAAGATGCTTCATCATCATATCGGCGGGGTACTCAGTATGACACTCAATTCACGACTGCCCTGCGAATGAGCCATGGGCTTCGATGAGCTCGCCGGCAGAAACCCCGTGGCGCGTGCCAGGGCGTTTATGTTCTGAGTGAAGCACGCACGAAGCAAGTTCTTCTTCGCTGTAACAAACATGAAGGTGTGTTTGACGCGTGGTGTGAATTCACCAGGATGCATGGATTTTGCGAGGGTGTAGCAAGGTTGGATTGGTGCGAAAGGGGTTTATGCCGAAGACAGCCTCCCCGTGAGGCATGTTTAGAGTTTGGAGGTGGGAAGTAGGTGATTGGCTCTTGCAGTCGGTTTGCTGATGAATATAGAAATATGGAGGTAAATGCTAAGAACGGTTGTGGGTTTTTTCAATATTTCTTTTTTCTTTAAGTAATGATAGAATGAGGGGGAAGTTTCTTTAGAGTTTACTCCAGACCCTGGGAACCTCTCCAGTAATACCTCGAGCTTCAATTCACAAAGCCAAGTTTAAATGCTGCAGCGGACTAGGACTACACAGTCACACCACATTTTGGGGGATTTTGCTTGAAGGTGATCTCTAGTACAGGGTAAACAGATGAAATTACCGTTTTATCATCATAAAAAAGAAGGCATACTTCCTTCCTGCGGATACCACCCCACCCCCCAATCAAACCCCCTCCCCCACACTCCCCCCTCCTACTGTGACCCCGCCCCCCCCAACTCTTTCTCCTATGCCTACTATCCCACCTGCCCACCTCCACCCGGACCCGCACAACCCCGCACAGTGCCTGACCCACAAAATCCCACGCAGCACCCAACCACCACAAACCCGCACTGCATCCGAACCCTGCAACGCCACGTAGCATCCAACCCCTGCAGCCCCGCACAGTACCCACACCAGTACCACCCCGAGCAGCTCTATCACGCGTGTTGACTCCCACGGGCCCTCATCTCACAGCCCGCAATCTCTCGGAGCCTCGTCAAGTCGAGAGTAATGCCACCTTGTGGGTCCACCCCAGGGGGACAACCCCCCGCGTAAAATTCGTAAAAAGAGATAAAAGGATTTTGCTGTGGATAGTTTGGGATGGGGAAGATGTCCTAAACTTGTAATCAAAACATTAGTAGTAGGATCAGCAGTGTTAGGGATAGCAAAGAAACTTGCATAGGATTCAACAAGGATACCGTGTTCGCCCGGACGAGTTCGATTCAAGACTAACTTGGCTCGCATTCGGTTCTCGCTATTTAGTCGATAGAACTTCACCTGGATGACCACGTGCACTGCTCCTCCGGACCCTCTCTGCCAAAGTTGAGAATCAAGGTCCAGTTGTAGCATTGATTCATCCCAACCCGATTCAAGGACGACGGATGGATATTCCGCCTTCTGAATCCAGTCCGGGCCAACCCCGGGCACCAAAGTCAAATCTGCCTCTTTTTTTGACCTCGTATAATCACCGATAAAATTATCATATTCTGATAACACGGATTAGCAACATTTCAATACGCCAATGTGTTGTTGATAACAAACCGGGGGAAGAGGTTAACAGCATCGTTTTCGGCCAAACCTCGGGAAGAATTCCTTGCATTGCGGCTACCACGATCATTTCATTTATCCACCCTCCAGCACACTCATGTAATGGCGATGGAATTACTACTTTCAATATCCGCTCACTGGCAAACCAATGAATTCTGTAAGAATATGTTAGTAGTGTCCAATAAGATGGAGGGCTGTAAGGCAGTAGGATTACCGAAATGCATACCGCTCCAAGTAATTGGTGCGGTGTCGTAAGCCATTATGAACATCGTCAAACACTTTTTGAGGGACATTATAAAATGTCAATAGGTCCGGAGCACGTGATTTAATAGCATCCACAATCTGATTGAATATTTTGTCCGACATAATTTCACAACCGAATGTGACAAGAGGAGAGAGCATAGTACTTGATGTAAGTTGCAGATGTGCTGAGGTTGCAAGAAAGTCACGGTGCGGGATGGAAAGGAGGTAATGTAGGTTGTAGATCTGCTGACGTTGCGAGAAAGTCACGGTGCTGGTAGGTGTAACTATGCCAAGGTTCTTGGAGATTATGTAATTGCGCTCAGTTCCAAAATCTTGCACCACATCTAATTTACGACATGACCAAGCACAACGGAATATACATGCTCATGTTATGTACGCATACCGACCTGGCGGCCATACCTTACTCAGTCGGGCTCTGCGCCCAAGAGATCTGGTTAAGAAAATCACAAGATCTGGAAAGTATGCTTCCTTAGCTGGAAATCAGTTGTTAGGGCTTTAAACCGAGACCTTTAACAGTGGGTAGAAGGCGGTATGGGTTGGTTGGAAAGGAGGAGTGAGGGGTAACATAAGAATATTCTACCAGTGATTGTAGGTAAGTCTGACGAAGTCATTCGGGTCGGCTCGTTGGCCAGTTAATTAGCCAGTCATGGGACTGAGTACAGTTTGTATCACCGTCAAGCGTTCGACAAGCTTTTTTTCCACCACAAAAATTGTACCCAGATTGGCTGTCCCGATGGTTACAAACCACTAATTTTTGCTTGTGAGAATAATATTTGTCGTAATTCTTTTAATTTTTTGAATTTCTTTATGAATCTTTATTCTCTTTATGCTTTCTGTGCTAATCTAAAGTGTCTACTCTTCTTCATCCTCATATGAAAACACCTAACAGAACCCTTTTCTCACCTCATTCCCCCCCCCCCCCCAATACCATCTACTTCGCACTCTTTTCTCCTTCTCCCCTATCTGCCTTTTTACGCCCTCTCTTCTGCTCCCTACCCCCCCTGCACCTCTCCTTTACCCCTTCCAATATTCTTTTTCTCGCCCTCACTCCTCCTTCCTAACCAACCCATGTCTCCTTCTAGCCACTGTAACAATTTCCCCCCCCCTACCCATCACTCCTTCCATACCACCCCTTCGACCAACCTTCTCACGCCATACTTATGCTCACACCCTATCACTAGCCTGGAGCGAGAAGTGATCAGAAAAAAAATGGTTGATTCAACAACACTTTTGTTTCCTCACATCATAGGTATCACGTCGCTGCCTTGCGAACCTGTTCCTGAGGCGGCGGTT